>NC_030857.1:5977889-5993356 GCF_000208745.1 Theobroma cacao | reverse complement strand
TATTTAATTTATACATAAATATTACTATAATTTATAATAGACTTTATTTATATGATTACACTTAATAACTTTATTAGTTATCATGTTAGATTTTATAACATATTATTTATAATTAGTTATTATTTATACAAACTTTGATAAAAAAATATTTTAACATATAATTTGTATCATTAATTATATATATATAAGAAAGTAATATATTATATATACATATATTTAATTTATATATAAGCATTGCTATAACTTCTAATAAATTTTATTTATATGATTACACTTAATAAGTTTATTAGCCATCATCTTAGATTTTATAACATATTGTTTATAATTAGTTATTATTTATACAAATTTTGATATAAAATATTATAACATATAAGTTATATCATTAATTTCATGTATATATAATTATGAATGAAGTTTATAAGTTTTAATATTATAATTTGTAAAAAAAATGATAAAAATTTTGATCCATTGGTCTAAAATCGGAACAACCAAACCAATTTTATATTTGATTGGTTTGGTTTTCTTTTATATTTGATCAAATTTTTAAAATTGATTGGTCCATTGAGTCCTTAAGTATGGCGGATTAAACCACTCATCCACTTATTTGGTCACTCCTAAAAATTATTATGATTAATTCAATATTCAAAAACATCAAGGGTTTAATGTTTCAAGATATTATTCTTTGAAAGGTCAATATAATTCGACATGTCTTAGACAACAACGCAAAAAAATTGTATCGTTAGTTCTTGTGTTGTGCTTTTGTGATAAGATAGGTTTGTTTTCTATCTTAGCTAGTGGAACCAACATGTTGGTTTGTCAAAAATTAATAACATTGTACTTCTACTCAATAAATTTTCTTTCGAAAAAGGCCAAATCATGATAGTACATTTTATTTTATTTTATTTTATTTTACATAAAGAAATAATCGAGAATATATAATTTTATCTTAACATGTTGATAAGGATAGAGGGATGACGTTTGGATATATTTCTTAATCATAATGTCTGGTTTCAAAAAAAAAAAAACTAACTGTGTTTTTTTTTTTAAAAAAAAAGGTGAAGTGTAAAATTAGAAAGAAAAATATTCAGTCAAGTTTATATATACGTATGATATATACATATATATATATATATATAATATAAATTAAGTGGTTAAAGGATGATGAGGGTTAGGACCATTCTTAACTGATGCCATTATTAAGATGATTAACTTCTCTTTAAGTAGAACTTTTTTCGTCCACAGATAATTCAATAAAATAATACATATTTGTTTTCCAACATATAATTTAAATTGGATAATAATATGGTTGGTCATGTGAAATTCTAATAAACCTGTTACCATCAAATCCTATCTTCACATCCACATAAATAACAACATATAGACTTCAAAACGTCGAAGTCGAAAGACATGGAATATGCATTTCACCCTTGGAGACAACAAAAATCAAAGTGATAAAATGTGGACAGTTTCATCTTTCTTCTTTTTTTTTCCCAGAGACGTAGGACAGAATATTTCAATGTTAACGCCATCAAATTCAACGATTTCTTTAAATTTTCCCAAAAATTAATTTCGCCGTTGACGTAAGCAATAGGGACCTAAGCGCTTCTTAATTACTTGTTTGAAAAGCAAACACGTGGCTTCACGTGATTGGTCTTTACAGTCGCCCTGTATTAGAAAATCGGTTCTTTTTAATCTGACGTGGCTTTCAAATATGAGGAGCTTAAGAACAAGACACGTGGACGACATGGGTGACGATAATGTCGCGTTGAACGGGCAAGATGGCAAGCACGTCGGACTTTTGGAAAGCGACGTCGTAAATAGTGGCCCCACTCGACAGCTAAAACACAGGTCAAGTGGGTCCCTTTCGCTGTGCCAGTTCATGCCTATGGGTCCAACTGTAAAAGCGACTGTTTGGCTTGATACTAAATTAAGTACATTGTTGGCCAAAAACCTAAAAAAGGTACTACCATATGTTTTTTCTTTTTGCTACATAAGTATCTTCTAAAATATAATTATTTCATAAAATATCAAGTAAATTACATTTTTAATTGACAAATTATTCACGAAGTGGAATTCAAAAATAGTCTTATAATATATATATCTTACTTATTAATCAATAGTTTTAGTGCATCAATTTAGTTGAGAAAGGGAATCAATGAAATTTTATTATCAATTACTAATAATTTAGATAATTTTTTTCTTATTCTATATAAAACTTGGAGTAAATAGGTTGTTATACACAATATGTCAATTCTCTTCCATTATTAAATCAAATTAACAAATAAAGTATCCCTTTTTAGTAAAAAAAAATTCGATATACGTTTTTAGGTATACAAAATTAGATATACTTTCTAATAAATTTAAACTCAAAAGATATTCACATCATTTTATTTTTTGATTAATTTTTCTTTTTCTTTTTCTCAATTTACTATCACTAAAATCTTAATCATAGATTAATTTCAATATACATCAATAACCTTAAAAAGTTAAAATCAAAGTAATGAAAATTTCTACTACTTTTTAATAGTGAAAATTTATATATATATATATAAGGTATCATAATTATATTGAATAAGGCCATATTGGTCGTTTTTTTTTTTGGGGGGGGGGGGGGTTGGGGGGCCTTAATGAATGTTTACCTTCTATAAATATATTCGAAATAATGCAGATGTCATTGCAAATTTTTTATTAATACATTACTTATCATTATCTTTGGCAAACTATATTTAAAAATGGGAGGAACATATCTATACAATGTACATATTCAACGTTAAAAAAAACTCATATAATTTAGTTGTGTATATATATTTTAAAAATGGTGGAAAATGATAATTAGATTAATTTATGCAACTCCATGTGTTGAATTATTGATGAACCAATAAATCAGGTGCCACGATTTCGGGAATAAATACTTGAACGCGTAATCAAAGGCCCCAGACTCCAGACTTCTAATTAATTGGTAATTTTATAAAAAAGGATTATACCAATGCCACTGCTGCTATAAGCTTCCTTATTTGTTTAATATGTATTGAAAGATATATCTCTAAGCAAAAATTATTGGGCAGCCGTCGATCGTGATAATAATACCGAAATGGCATCAAAATGGAGAAGATAAAGTTGAAATGTCATTCTCATGTTTTAATTGCTAACAAGAGAAAAACATAATGCAAGAATCTGAGAAATGTCTTCTTAATTTTATATGAATTTTGTTATGATTTTGACTCTGTTGGATTAATATAATATAAATGTAAATCGAGCTTATTATGTTGCCATATATTGACAATTCAGTGGATAGTTACTGTAATGGGAATAATCCTAGAGAGGGAGATGGAATACTTAGTATAAATCAATATACGGATTTTAACCCCTTATCATGTAGAATTAGTTCAAATGAAAGTTTGATTTTTTTTTTATTATATTAAAAACCAATTAAGATATAGATTAATACGAAGGAATAATTATAATATTGTCTTTTAGAAAGGATCACATAGGAATGAAAGCTTAAGCCCCAACTTTTTCCTTGATTAGGTGGGAACAGACACGGGTTATGACTTGTGATCCATTCGAAGCGTAGCATTCGATGATGTCTTTGGACTTGAAAGAGAAAACGACTTTCCGTGGCATGTCTCTCAATTTGCAGAGCCTCCTGCCTCAGGAATTGTAATCAATCGGTTTTCTCATTTATCTACCTGACTTGGTCCATTCTCATTACCTATCCCCTTTTTTTTTTTTTGGGTAAGTCGTAGGTCATAACCCCAACTAAGCAATATGAATGAGATGGTATATTTCTCAATTAATAGGTGGTTGAAAGTTTGCATCTAAAACTCATTCATTGCATGGAGCGTAGTCATGGAGGAGGTGCAGGCCTCTATTTATAACAGGGATCGTGAAACGTATGGTAATATTGATTCCCAATTTATGATACCCAAAATCAATGATGTGTGTGAATCTAGAACCTAAAACAAGAAAAAGGAAAAAGGCTTTGTTAAAGTAAGATGGATTAAAAGCGTTCGTGATTTGTTGACTTTGAATAAAATTATGCAAATTCATCTTTTACTTTTTTTTTTTTGTATACGAATTTTTCAAAAATCATTTGTTAATGGTATTATCGACATGAGAAGAGGATACCACATCAAATATTTTATAAAAAATAAATAAAAATCGCACATCTAATCAAATTTACCACAGAATAATATCTGTTTTTTGTAAATAATGTGCATACATCTTTGTACATTTTTCTTCAAGGAAAAGGGTTTTAAAAGGTTGGCCCATCATGATTCCTTTGGATGTGTTCATATCGAGGTGTATAGTTAAGTTACTGTTGGTTGTTGAGAAATTTCTAATAATTTCACAGACTTTTTTGTTGATGTCTTAATGCACATAGTAATTTCTTTAGAAGTATTTCATGAAAATTTTTCTGACATCATCAACAGAAGCCTATATGGACATTAGGCGAAGCTGGTAAAATGCCAAAACCGGAACTGTCAGTTTTATATCAAAACTACGGTATGAAAAAGAGAAAAATGAACATAAGGTCACGGTTGAATGCTCGTTGACTCTTATTTATTTATTTTTATTGTTTAATTTTTTCGTTTTTTCTATTTTTTACCACATAATTCATTATTATTAATAAACTATAATTTTAAATTACAAAATAAAAATGTATCACTTTCTCATTTCAACAATTTTTTCGCCTCAAAATTCAAATAAAAAAATTTAAAACCATTTGGATGTAATTAATTTTTTCAATATAAAATTAAAAATTAATCTCTAATAAGAAATGTGAACACAATAAGTAAGTGTGGTTAGAAACCTTTCCCTTCTCAGTGAAAGAGTAGGACTGGAGCAAATCTTCATCGCGTTTCTTGAAGTGCGTGTTAAGCTTTTATATCCATACATACTCGTACTATTTCCAATTCCATGCAATGTTTCGTATAAAGAATAAAGACAGTGATATAGTAGAAAAAATTTTAATTTAATGAATAAAACTCATCAAAATAATAACATTTTGACCTCAAACAGCATGGATTTTCTTCCGTTAGACTAAAAAATAAAACTACTCTTTCTTTGTTTCTCCGAAGTAGAACATTCTTCTTCAAATACCTTTCTAAACCATATTCCTATTAATCATATTTATTGGACAAATAATCTAAGCATCTCAAATAATTGGAAAGAAACAACACAACGCACACCTACACACACACACACACAATTACTGTTTTTTTTTTTCCTCAAAAATGAAAATGATGCTTTCTCCTTCTTCAGCCTCTCAATATTAATTTTTTACATGCTTTTCTACTTTTGAGTGATGCTCTCAAAACTTGGAAGACCACCCAAGAGAGAAGATCCAACACAGAAAAAAATGGGCCTAAAGGTGGGCCCATTCAATGCTTTGCAGCAGCACCACCACCATTTCCCAAAGCTGTTCCCATCCCATCGATCAAAACATTATTACTTGGTTGATTGCCCAATGTATTAATCTTTTGCCAAATCTGTGTTCCTTGTTGTTTAAACTATGCTAAAAACCATTTGGGTAGGTTTATAACTCCAAAAATTAATTTCCCACTTGTTGGATAGGGATCTAGGATGTGGTATATATTTATATATTTATATATTTAAAAGTGAAAATTTCTTGTCGTCATTAAATCTGATTCGGCTTCCATTATATAAAACGATGAAGCTCTAGTTGTAGAAAAATACTAATAATATATCCACCAACTAAGAAAGAAAAATGTGTGATTATATCAAACATGGCTTTCTTTTATTCTTTTTTTCTTCTTTTTACTATTTTATTGTAGAAAACCACATAACAAAACATAAGCATAATCTACATCACGTTAAGCCTTAATAATATTTTTTGATCATTTAAAACCAACATGAAAGAATCGTCAAAATTTGGAGCAGCAATCTGTCAAGAGACCAAAAAAGGACCACCACCACCTTCGAAAATTTTTTTTAAAAAAAAGTATGAAAAATGAAGAGGAAAAATGGCGTTTGTGTAATTAAGGTCAGAATCGAGGACGAAAGCAGAACAGCCACAAAATGACGCACTTATGCCCTCGCATTTCCTAGTCGATTCCGTCACGTCGCGATGGAAACCAGAGAAAAAAAAGGTGGTGGAAAATAAATAAAAAAGATCCTCTGTTTTAGAATCCCGAAATTTCAGACAAAACAAAAGGGCATATTCGGTAGAAAAAAAAAACATGTAGTAGAAGCTGAGCTGGTTTTCTGGTACTAAAACATAACAATTTACCTCACACTCATCAGCATAGTGAGCAACGTTTCCCAAGGCAAAAGCCGGCTCCTCGTTTCTCTTCTCTCTTTAATTTTCCCTTTCCTTTTTAATTTTTTTTTGTTTTTAAATTTAAAAAAATTACAAAAATTTCTCTCTCTCTCTTTTCTTTACTTTGATTTCATTTCATTTCATTCTCTTTCTGTCCTCTTTTTCTCTTTCTCTCTTCTGCGTTGTTTGTGTTTGTAGGATTCCCATTCCCACCTATTTCTCCGAACACAAAAGCACAAAAAAGACAACACAAACAAAAGAAAGGAAAAGAGGAAGTTTTTAAACACGGCAAAAACCAAAACAAAAACACAAAGGAGAAGGAGAAATTTCGAGACCGTTCGCCGTAAATGCTCATCTCTCCGGCGTCGTTTCAAGTTATTTACTCCCATTCTGTTTCGGAAATGCAGTAGCCATCAAGTTGAGGAAGAAAACGAAGAGATAAATATTATAGAGGATAGAGAAGTTCTTTTTTCAGTGAGGAAGGGAAGAGTTCAAAAATGCACGAAGCACTTTTCAATGAGCAGAGCGACGTAGTTTTAAACTCCAAGAAGAAGAAATCCGACGACGAGAAAGACCATCTCTTAGTTGCTGTAACAACTCCTATGGCTCACCAGCACCGGAGCCGATCTCAAGCCACAACGCGGCGCGTGACTCCCACGACTACCGCCACAGCCTTCGTAGGTACGGGTGCTACCGTCGAGAAACTCCTTCCCAACGGTGATCTGTACATCGGTAGCTTCTCCGGTAACGCGCCTCACGGATCGGGAAAGTACCTTTGGAAAGATGGATGCATGTATGAAGGCGAGTGGCGTCGCGGAAAAGCGTCGGGCAAAGGGAAGTTCTCGTGGCCTTCCGGAGCCACTTTCGAAGGCGATTTCAAGTCAGGTCGGATGGAAGGATTCGGGACGTTCATCGGATCCGACGGCGACACTTATCGTGGGTCGTGGAGCTCTGATCGAAAGCACGGGTACGGCCATAAACGTTATGCTAATGGGGATTACTACGAAGGATCTTGGAAGAAAAATCTACAAGACGGACACGGCCGTTATGTTTGGAGTAACGGGAACGAATACGTCGGGGAATGGAAAAATGGGGTTATCAACGGTCGTGGAACGCTGATTTGGGCAAACGGAAACCGGTACGACGGGCAATGGGAAAACGGAGTACCCAAAGGAAGCGGGGTTTTCTCTTGGCCGGACGGAAGTTGTTATATCGGAGCGTGGAACGAAGATAACATGAAGAAAATTCAACAGTTAAACGGAACGTTTTACCACGGGAACGACGGTAAAGAGCATTGTCTAAAAGGAGGGGAGAGTTTGGTGGTTATGCCGAGGAAAAGATCGTCGGTAGATGGAAGGGGAAGCTTAGGGGAAAGGAATATGAATTTTCCTAGGATTTGTATATGGGAAAGTGATGGTGAAGCGGGGGATATTACTTGTGATATAATTGATAATGTGGAAGCTTCAATGATTTATAGAGATGGGTTAGGATTAGATCGAGATGGGTTTAGGCAATTTAGAAGGAATCCTTGTTGTTTTAGTGGGGAAATTAAGAAGCCAGGACAAACGATTTCGAAAGGCCATAAGAATTATGATTTAATGCTTAATTTGCAATTGGGTATCAGGTGAATATTTTTGGAGGTTTTTTGGTGGTGAATATGTGGTTTTGATTTTTGGATTAGGGGGTTTGATTTTGTTTCGTATGTATTTTTGTAGGTATTCTGTTGGGAAACATGCTTCAATTTTGCGGGATTTGAAGCCGAGTGATTTTGATCCCAAAGAGAAGTTCTGGACGAGGTTTCCAGCTGAAGGTTCAAAGCTAACACCTCCTCATCAATCCGTGGAGTTTCGGTGGAAGGATTATTGTCCAGTGGTATTTAGGTATGTTTGTTTTTGCTTTTTGAGTTGAATATCTTTTTTTTTTATAGAAATAATATCTAAATGAAGATAAAGATTATCTCATTAGCATTCTTGGTTGCGTACGTTTTTCCATTAATTTTGTTTAAATGGTTTTTCTGCTTTCAATTTTGTTTCAATTGCTTCTTGCTATGTCGGTGACTGAATCCTTTTCGGGTTTTATAGACATTTGAGAGAGCTATTCCAAGTAGATCCTGCTGATTACATGCTAGCTATCTGCGGCAATGATGCCCTTAGGGAACTTTCTTCTCCGGGGAAGAGTGGAAGCTTCTTTTACCTTACTCAAGATGACAGATTTATGATAAAAACAGTAAAGAAATCAGAAGTCAAGGTTAGTTGCCAACCCATTTGACTTATTGTGAAAGTTGCTATGTGTCTGGACACGTTAATTTCAGATGGCATGACTGGAAAAATAGTAAACTGTGGTTTCCCATTTTTCTCTTTACTTTCTTGGTTAAAATAAACGTTTTGGAATGTAAGGTGATTGGATTTAATTTAAAGTTTGTTTATCTATGTTTAGGTGCTTATAAGGATGCTTCCAAGTTATTACCAACATGTTTGTCGGTATGAAAATTCCCTTGTGGCAAAATTCTATGGCGTTCATTGTGTCAAACCCATTGGTGGCCAGAAGGTATGCGTTTGAAATGAATAAAAAATAAAACATAAACTGTGTTACTCATATTGAAGACTTTGTTCATTGATGGAAACTAGCTGACTTGCTCAATAACTATTGTGGTTAAATACTAGACCCGTTTCATTGTGATGGGCAATTTGTTCTGCTCGGAGTACCGAATTCATAGACGGTTTGACCTTAAAGGATCCTCCCATGGCCGCTCAACTGATAAGCCAGAAGAGGAAATTGATGAAACCACAACCCTAAAAGACCTGGATCTCAATTTTGTGTTTCGCCTGCAAAGAAACTGGTTCCAGGAGCTTATGAAGTAACCCCTCGTCCCCTCTTCTCTCCTGTTATGCGACTTCATCCTTCTCTAATTTATTGCTAATTTCCTATAACTAAATGGTGGCCAGGCAAATTGATCGAGATTGTGAGTTCTTGGAAGCTGAGAGAATTATGGATTACAGTCTTTTGGTTGGATTACACTTTCGTGATGACAATAGAGGTGACAAAATGGGTTTGTCACCATTTCTCTTGCGCACTGGTAAGTTAATAAACAATTATACTATTTCATGGGTTGGAGAATTTATATCGCAATAAGAATACAGAATTGAGTATCCATTCCCCTATGCAGGCAAAAAGGATTCATATCAAAATGAAAAGTTTATGCGTGGCTGTAGATTCCTTGAAGCAGAGCTTCAAGACATGGATCGAATATTATCTGGCCGGTATGTTATGCTGTCTCACTTAATGTTTTTGATGGTTCCAGTTAATTGCCTATAGTAGATGTAGACTTAGGCAAGACCCCCTATGAGGCTCAGATTCTAAATTTTGTTAACTGTTGATTGTTTGTCTTTAGACTTAGGCAAGACCCCCTATGAGGCTCAGATTCTAAATTTGGTTAACTATTAATTGTTTGTCTTGTCACTAATGTATGTAAGTTTATGTCGGGTTTGGTCCATCTGTTGTGATGGAATTTGCCAACATTTGGTCATGCTTGATCATATTCCAAGAATAATTGAAGGTTGATTGCGTTATCTGAGTGATCTTGTGGGTATAATTCAGTAGACAACAAATTTTTGTGGGGCATGTAGCGATGTGGTCTGTTATGATCCTGGATAAGAACCAAGAGTTTCCTTTGTTTTTGTTGCCCATTATCTAGTTTATGTGAAATGATTAGTTCAATTGAACGATTTTTGTGGCCAAGAATGATAGATTGCAATTGAAGCTTGCTGTAAATCTTGCCACTAGTTATTCTTTTTAAAAATATCCTTTTCCTTGTAATGATTTTGATCCAGCTTTAAGACATACTATTCATAGATTTTTCCTCTTGGTGAAAAATTGTATTGCATACAAGATATTTTAGGAAAGTGAAGTATGAAATGAGCATGCTAGTGGAATGCAATTGCAACTATACATTCTCCGTAGTGATTATTCTTGTGTGAGGTGTGATTTGATAGTGAACGAAAACTTAAGATTATTATTACAGGGTGAACAGCAAGTACTAAATTAAAATTTTATATGTATTTTTTATCAGGAAACCATTGATTAGGCTAGGAGCAAACATGCCAGCAAGAGCAGAGCGAATGGCTAGAAGAAGTGATTTTGATCAGTATACTCAGGGTGGAGTCAGTCACTTTTCACATAGTGGTGAAGTTTATGAAGTAGTATTATACTTTGGCATCATTGACATCCTCCAAGATTACGACATCAGCAAGAAATTAGAGCATGCATACAAATCCCTACAAGCAGATCCTACTTCGATATCAGCTGTTGATCCAAAACACTACTCAAAGAGGTTTCGGGATTTTATAGGAAGAATTTTTGTGGAAGACAGGTAGCATCATGAGAAGGCAAATTTGGAATAAAATATCTGCCTCTGATAAGTTAGAGAAAACGCCACTTCATCTTGACTGCACCATTCTGGAGTGCCACGCTGGGAAATATGCAGGTCCTGTTACTATCTTTGAGCGAATACTCCATGGGGACACTGAACAAGCCACTGACTGTAAATTTGTGGGAGAGCTCGGGCGGCAGCAGGGTTATTGAGGAAATGCGGATGGCTGAATTTTGAGGATCAGCCATCACCATGATGTTGAAGGTGCAGGCGCTTTGTACATTCGAAGGGGAGGGAAATTTGGATTCTGATGATTTCCTTTTTGAAAAAAAAATTATTTTTCCTTGTATTTTCATTTTTCTTTTCTTGGGTGAAATTTTTGTGGTAAACGAGGAATGTGAATTGTGAAGATTTGAAAGATAGGTAGTAGGGAACAGAGACGATGTTTCCCAGAGAGAAGATTCAAAGTGGGAGGAGACTTGGAATAAGAAAGTGTACAGCTTATAGAAGGATGGATAGTTTATGGAATTTCATGAATTTTTTTTCTGTGAGATATCTTTTTTTAAAACAAAAAACAAAAAAGAATCATTTGAATCAGATCGCCCAGGAGAGAGAGGTCCCATACTCCCATGGGATCTCTGCCCTTTATCTGTTGTATATATAAATGGGGCTCTGCCTGTAGTATAAAAATGGGGTCATGGCTTTGCTTTTGCAGTGAAAGGGAGGCATTAGGCAGGAAGGGGTTAAGGCATGAAAAGGAGAGAAAGCAAAGAGAAAGATGCGCTGGTGTTTCTTGTTCTTCCCCACTTTTGTTTACCCTTCCCTCTTCTCTTTTTACTGTTTTTTGTTTGTATTTTCTAAACATAATACTAGCACCTTTTTTTATATATTTTTCACCAAACTTTGAAAGGCAGATCGGAATGGGCGAATGGGAAAATAAAGAAATGTTTGGCAAAGCATATGTGGGGAACAAACAACAAAGACCATTGACTCTAACCTCTCCAGATAAATTTGAGGAAACAAATAAAAAAAATCAACCCTCCACGTGGTAACTAGAAACCCACCTATTTATAAATTTGGCATGGCAATCTCGTTATCATAAACTTATGTAAAATTACTACATCATTGGGAAGAGTGAGGTTGTTTTTCCTTTTTAGCATTACTTTTCTTCTTTTCTATTTATATATTTTTTAACTGCAGGGGTCAAAGTCTGGCTCAAGAAACAGTAGAGTTTGCTTCTCTTTTTGACCTTGTTCTCTTTTGGGACCTTCTACTCTCTGATTACTCAGACCCAAAGCACGGGTCTGGTGGTGAGTGGGGCCGTTTGCATATGATCTGTCTCTGTGATCAATTCCACCCCAAAAAAAAAATAAAGAAGTTGTTTAGGTTATATGTCTGTCTGACAAACATTTTCATTTGGTTTTTACAATCTGGTATTTTACAAGTCAACTGATCTTAGGATCATTTTCCCTCTAATTTATTGTAGGCAGCTCAGGGATATGTGAATAACATGTATGATTTATCCTTAATTGCCAGAGTTTACCAGTCCATAATTATAAATTTCCAACATTAATAATACTAATAATAATCTATATTTATTTTTAATATAAATAAATATATTGAACTTATAGCCATTTTGTCTTCTTATTTGTCTGTCATTATATTCCTGATGTGGAAAATAAAGGTTTTTATTTTCTTTATTTTTCAATAAATAAAGGAGAAAAAGGTCGAAGCGAACTGTAAAAAGGATTTGTACTACTATATCTCTTTATTGGACAAATATTATTTCAAAAGAAGCATAATACAACTCAAATGTTTTTTGTTTGCGAAAGTTAGGTTCGTATAAAATTAAATTAAATTAAATTTACATATGAGATTTAAATTTAAAACTTAATAATTTTAGATTCTCCTCTTTATCGTTAAGACAAGATCTCATTGATAACATAAATTAATATAAACTGTTTGTATGTTAAACAAATTATTATTTACTGGTATGTATTTCCCAATAAGTCATATTACTAAAAGCACTTGTTAGATTATTTCGTGTTTTGTTTAAAACATTAAAAATGATCACATTGAGTGCATTCATTAAAGTATCATTTTATTATTGTTTATAGGCACATGTTAGTCAAACCCAAGATGAAAATGTCATAGGAACAGTCTAAATTTTCATGATATTGAAAAGTATGCACTATAATTGTCGACATAGAATCCAAGTAGCCTTGATGAATCCAAGAGGAACGAATATCAAGTCTTATAGTTAAAGAAAAAAAAAAAGAATACCATAATTTCTGAAACGATTTTCTCGAGAATCAAACAGTGAAAGACGTGGGAGGTGGGGAACAGGGTGTTTGGAAAAGAGAGGTTGGGAAATGGCAAATGGGGTTGTACTTAGTAGTAGTAGTAGTTGTGGTAGTAGGCCTGCCAAATTTAACACAAGGAGAGAAAGTGAGACAGAGTGGATATGTTGCTAGTTGCTATGCTTTGGCTAGGTAGGCGTTGCGATTGCATGCCTAAAAAGCATATCAACAAAGCAACCATTGTAATTTTGTAAATATAAAAACTCTCCTCCTCAGTCAATATTTGTACGGAGAGATTTCGTATCGTCTGCATTTGTGGGCTTTCTTTCTGTAGGGACTAGGGACCATAGACCATTTCCCTTCTTTTATTACTTAACTGTTATTAGTACTACCACCACACTTCAACACGGTTCTCTGTCTTTCTTCATCCGCCCACCTACGTCGTTCCTATCTCTCCGTTTTAGTTTTTCCGAAGTAAGTTTAGCCGTAATAGTTATTTATCTTTGACACTCTCCCTCAGTTAATTAATCAATGAAATCTGTTGCACTGTTAGTACTACTAAATACAAATCATAATGTTCTTGATTAAGTTTTTCAACTTAGGTTTTGAGAATTTTCAAGAAATTATTTTTTTTTTCTATTTTCTTTCGACTCAAGGAAAGAGATCAATTTTGTTGTTGAAAAAATTAATCGGAGAAGTATTTAAAAAAAAAAATTAAAAAATTTATAAATTCTATGTTTAATTATTAAATTCGATATTTGTTTTTAAATTTTCAACACAAAATTTGAATGTAGAAATTTCTTATTTATTAACAAATATTATTCTTCATTAGGAAGGCACTAAGTCGGCACCTATTCTAGCAAACCCAGTAGGCAGCAGCTACTTTCATCGGAAAAAAAAGAAAAAAGAAAAAAGATAAAAGATGCAAATTGGCAATTAAGGTCAAACCGTTGTTATTGCTAATTGAAAGCTGGTGTTTTAAGTTGGTATTAGAAAAAGGCTAGCTATCTTATCTTAGCTTAGCTTAGCTTATAAATATTCTTCAATAATAAAAGAACAATTTGCTGAACCCATAATTTCTCCCCTCCCCCCATCAATTCTTTCGGTTTGAAATTAATTTGCCTTAAAAGAGGTAAACCCTTTTTCTTTTGGGGCAGGCATTTCATTTACTGCAAGTTTTGTTCTCCATTAATTGAAAAGCAGTAAAACCATCTAACCTAACTTTGACGATAAACTCAAATGCTTTTTAAGAGAGAGGACAAGTTTTGAAGCATACGGCATCTTAAGGCTTGAAAGTGACAACAAACGCTCTTTGCAACCTAAGAAGGCTGCAACAATGCATCATCAATCTTTGTTCTCTTCAATCTTTTTTCTGAAGTTTTTTCAGAGGGAAACCAATAACCGCTTTCTTTTATTATCTGACTACTGCCTGCACCATTGTAATTATTGCTCAACTATTTTCCTTATCTCCACTTTTTTTATATTTAATTTATTTATGTTTTGACATGCCATTATTCATCTTACACCAGAAAAATGCCTTGTTAGTTCATTCCATTAATTGAACACATCATATCGTCAAGGTTTTGGTTGGAAAAACAGAAAAGAATAAACTTTGGTTCATTAATTTAGCCCTTAAAAGAGCAACTTCTCCAACAAAATGTCCAGGTTATGTTTATTTGGTCAGTGTTTTGAGGGACAAAGTCTATGTCATATGACTAATCACGATGAGACCAGTATTTTTGGGTTTGACATCTATAAATTGAATTGAATAAGAAACTTGAAAATAATGACAATTCCAACTTACAGTTCCCTTTTTTCTTCCCAATTTATTCTTTATCTCCATTTTGTGTTTTTTTCCCAATCTATATAATTGCAGATAAGGCAAACTCTCGAATTTACGGCTATATTTGTGAATTTATGGATAGATATAAAAATATCAATAAATATTGATAACACGAGAAAACAGTTGGAAAATTTAAAGTAAATATTAAAAATTTGGAAATGAAATTTTAGCATATGATTATTCATATATTTATACATATTTTAGAATCATAATATAAGAATTATAGCATACTGTAGACACATAAATTAAAAAAAATAAATAAATAAATATAAATAAAATAAAATAAAATAAAAAAATATAAATAAAATAAAATAAAAAATAATAAATAACAAATAATAAAAATTCTTAAATAATCAATAAACGCGTGCATGTAGATACCATCATTTTATACTGTCATTGCATGCCACTCTTATTTTGCAAATGACGCGGGAATCCCGATGATGAGATTTCCCCGAGGAGCTTGTAGAGACGAGTTCTTCCGGGGATATCTCTAGGTGAGGAGGATTTCGAGACTTCACCAAAGCGTTGGGATAGTCTTCGAATAATTTTCCAATAAAAAGATTACCGACTCCATCATTTAAAATAAACAAGTCACGACATCATTCTACGCTTGCATCATATGCATACGTAAAATCAAATGAAAAACTCAGTCTGACAATTCAATAAAAATTT
>NC_030857.1:5923925-5966745 GCF_000208745.1 Theobroma cacao | reverse complement strand
ATCTAATAAACGCGTGCATATAGATATCATCATTTTTATACTGTTATTGCATGCCACTCTTATTTTGTAAATGGCGCGGGAATCCCGATGATGAGATTTCCCCGAGGAGCTTGTAGAGACGAGTTCTTCCGGGGACATCTCTAGGTGAGGAGGATTTCGAGACATCACCAAAGCGTTGGGATAGTTTACGAATGATTTTTCAATAAAAGATTACCGACTCCACCATTTAAAATAAACAAGTCACGACATCATTCTACGCTTGCATCATATGCATACGTAAAATCAAATGAAAAACTCAGTCTGACAATTCAATAAAGTTTAATTAATAAAATAGGGATTAAACTAAGAAAGGCTATATTAAGATAACTTAAGATTGAATGGTACCGTTCGTAGAACGGGCGTCACGGAAGTGCTAACCCTTCTCCGTGCGTAACCGCCCTCCCGAACCCATCTCTAAAAAATGTGGACCAGTTCTCGTTCTTTCGACGGACCTAAAATTAATTTAGGACTTCGTTGATTAAGAATCGGGTTAATAGGTGACCAATCACACCTTAGATAAAAAAGATTGGTGGCGACTCCCACACCTTTGAGAATTTTAATTTTCGCCCGCGTCTGGCGGACGGGTTCCCGGACCCGCACGTCACGACACATACTAAAATGCTAGATAGTATATTGTTAAATATTTATGCTGTTGGAAATTTTAATAATCAAGATTTATATATATATATTAATTATAATTTATATGATAGAAATAAATATGAACTAAATAAGTTTGTAAAATATTGATTTCCAATAACACCAAGTTAAAGTTATTAATAATACTTAATACCATATTCAATTCCTTCAAAGTTTGAAAGTATTCACAATTTGTACTTACCTCTCTTTCATCCGTAGGTTGGGTTATTATTGTTATAATATATTAAAATCATGTCATATTGATCTCATGGATACCAAATATATCAATTTATCGACATATATTTAATTTCATGATTGGAGGTGAACGTAAAATTGCCATATTAACCTAATTACTCTTTTTTTTTCCCTTTCCAAATCTCAAATTTAAACTAAATTCTTAATTAAGTTAATTTATATGATATTGCATTCATTTATACACACATAGATCTTGTGCTTCTAAACTAAATTAAGTTGAGTTTCTTAATAACATTAATTAAAATTATTTTCATCCCAGATGGGTAATTATTAGTATTTCTATATTCAATAAATTAAATTCGAATTCCTTTCCGTTGCTCACGAAATGTAACAAAACATTATAATATAATAATAATTAATGTAAGGTTAATTATTTACTCTTGTCTCAATCCCAGTCAATAAATACCCGATACTACAATGAAGCTTTCACTATCCACACGCATAAATACAAAAGCAGAAGTCGAAAACAAGCCCTTAAAAAATGCACGTGCACGTGCCACCAATATCCCTCCCTTTCATACAAAATGCCGCAACAAGAAGTTCCCAACAATTTTGGCTAACCCCATTGAACACCCAGCGGCCAGTACAGTGCATGCATCTCCTTCGACGTGCAAGAATATAAACCCTTTAAGCCCATGCGGCCAGCCATGAGATACCAAAAGCTGTAGTTTTCACTCCATTTCTCAGCAACACCTTATTACAAAAAATAAAAAGGGTTGTTTCCTAACTCTTGGACAAGTCCTTCTGGCATGTCCTCCAAGGAATCCAACCATGGCACGGATCTTTTGCCTATCCATTCCAAGATCATGTACATTTCGACAATATGATATCTGACTTTTTTCGTCTATGGCTAGCTTGATATTTACGTGCATTTACCTCTTTTTCTTGTTGGTAGATGCGTATATTTACTTCAAACTGTACTAAAACACTAATACAACTTTTAATAACTTCATCTCCTACTAGCTTTTGTTGCTTTAATATAGTTATCAGTACATCACCGCACGGTTCATCCATGGCTTAAAATCTAAAGTCAAACCAACATCTACCCCTGGAAAACATTTATCTCGTACGTACCATGACTGTAAGACACTTGCCTTTCGACTTTTTTGTAGTTGGTATTTATGAGAAATCTCTCAATCAAAGCCAGATTCGCATTCCACTGGCAGCAGCCAATACGAGAGCTCCATTGTTTTAGTACCAATTATTAATAATTAGAAGGAAACGAATTAAGAATGATGGGGACTATTCACATGCAAATAGTTGGTATGTATTGCCTTCAAAATTAAACTGCGTTTTTAATTACTCTGGTCCCTTTGGGTTATGTCGAGAAAACAACCCGCCATAACCACACAAACCCAACCTCTCTCTGCCCTCATTCTTCAATCATAGGACTTGGTTTGGGATTGGTTGGAGCTTGGAGTTTGGCCTTCCCTCTCCATTCAATAGTTTTGGCTTTTGGGGTCACATTATTAGAAACTGAGGTAAATTTAAAGTGTTTGGTAGATACATACATTTGCCATTGTCCCCTGTCCCAAAACTTTTCACCTCTTCTCTCACCTTTAATTTTTCTTCTGGTGTATTTATTATTGTGTCTTTCTGTTTCTATTATTGCCTAATTTCGATATATTTTCAATTACTAATACATATTTGTACACATTGTGTACATTTGTATATAGAGAAAAATAAGTACTTTCAGCTAACAAAAGACTTCAGAAAGATTGGAATTTCTGCAACCCACCCCAGTACAAATCACTCAATAAAGTACGAAAGTATAACATAGTTGTGGACAAGGAAATTAGGGATAGTACATTTCACTTAACTTTCGACCCCAAAAAAATTTACACGTACGTGAGGAGTGAAGTCTGTGTTTCTTTGCATGTCTATTCAAGTAGTAAAACCTTTTACACATCTACCTAAGAATTCTATTCTGAGATATCTACCAGCTGACTCAAATCAAAGTCAAATTAATTATCTTATCCGAAATCTCTCTTAATTTAATTACTTAAGTATTAGTAGATAAGAAGAAATTGACCGTCCACTTGGCATTTTGGTCTTTTTTTTGTTTCTGGAATCTAAGCTCAACTATGCATCACCTTTAAGAAGTGGGAGAGGCCTAGTAGGGTATACAATGAGATATCTTTTGCCTTTCAATAAAGATAAAAGAGATCTTTAATTTATTTTGACATAATATACAAAAAAAATTGTAAAATATTTTAAAAAATTTAAATAAGTCTTTATATTTTTATTGCGTACAATCAAACTCTTATATTTTTTTTTAGTCAAATAAACTTTATACTTTTTATTTTGAGTCAAATAAATTCTTATAACAAATAATTTATAGATTTTTGTAAAGTTCTCTTTTGGATACACCTCCTGCTTTTCAAAAAAAAACTAATAATTAATTTAGTCAAAATGTCATTTGTTATTCTATGTCGCGTGACATTGATGTGGTATGTTAAAATATCATAATTAATTATAATTTGGCATGTTGATATATTATAATTGATAATGATATAACATGCTAATTTAACATAATAACATAATCATGTGATATTTTTTACCCTCTATATCAATTTTATGTCAATACTATATGGATATAAAATAACAAGTGATATTTTTACTAATGATAATTAGTCAATCATTAGTTATAAGAGTTTATTTGACTCAAAATAAAAGTATGAGGACTTTATTAAATACAATAAAAGAATAAAAATTTATTTGAATATTTTTGAATAATTTAAGAATTTATTTGTATATTATGTAATTTATTTTCAATCTTTAGATAAACTAAAATATTTCAAAGAAATTACGGAATGGAGAGTACATATGGAGGTAGAAACTGAATTTAAGGATCAATGAATGACCACCAATTCTGTTGAATTATTATTGAGTGCATGTGCTATTGAAATGAGACAGTTAATTTATACCATTCGTTGCAGGTTAAAAATCCAATTAAAGGACAGTACAATCTTCTCTCTCTGTATATAAGGAGTACTATCTAATAAATAAAAGATAATTGATGACAATTTCAATGTGATTGCAGACTCTGTGAACGATCACCGCCCTTATTTACTGCAATTTTGTTGAATTATCAGTGTACTGTATGCCGTTTCCTTCTCTCATTCATTAAATCTTAGCTTAAGGCATTAATCCATTATTGCCCTATATGAATTAAATATAATCTCTTTCCATTAGGCTCTCAATTCTTGCGATGCAAGTTATCAACAAAGAAAATGTGGTCATTACCCTATACTATACCAATGGAAAAAGTCAGATTTAATTTTAATAGGTTTAACATCATCCTTCCTCGACTTTGTTCAAACTTATCCTTCACCCCAAAATGTAATGATAAATTGATAAGGATTAGTACAGTTTTTTGTTTTCCTCTTCGCCATAAAATGGAATAGGAAAAACGATATGAATATACTGATATCATCCATATAAGCTTTAGAGTATAGAAAGATGACAGATACATAAAACCTGGGTTTGTCAAGGAGACTTGAGATATCCGCAAGGTAACATGCGATGTTGTGTCCGATCACAACCTGAAACATGTTGCCAAACAATATCAGAAATGATATAGGCTTGCATAATGACAAGGACTTATGGGCTCTTTGGCTTCCAATTCTTAAATGGGGTGCGGCCCTATGTCGGGAAAAAGGCGTAATCATACCAAACATGAGGCTTGTTTAGAGGGGGACAAGGTCTCCGTCCATAATTAAATACTTTTATACAGCAATTATAGTTCATCTACCCAAATCAAAGCTTATGCAAGAAAAGTAGTTTGTATCCCTAATTATAGTGTCCCTATGATGTCCAAAAGACAGGTAATTTTTTTTTCACTGCCATACTTCTATAATGAGGCAAGGTGGCTTGGTAGGCTGCATTGAATTTCCGAATGGCCTCTAAGGTTTCTCCTTTTAGCCACCCATTTTCATGGGAAATTGTAAAACCCTACAAACTACAAAGTCAAGCTTTTCCTTTTTTTGGGTTCTGCTTACTGCCTTGGATATCTAATATTGCCGGCATAAACTACAAGGTATGACTAAGTTTTTTGGATTAAATTAAGATAACGATTACTTAGTTCAAGTTTCTTTATTCATCCTTGAATACATGAAACAAGCAAAGTCTAATCAAGGAACTGACTATGTCCGCTGGTATATATGTAACCCTACACTGTCTGTTTCAATAGCTCAGTCTAATCACACAGAATTGGCTTTTGCTGTTTGGCAGGCTAAGGTGTAATTAGCATTTTAACAGAATGTGGGGCTTATCTCTAAGATCTCGTGGGTTTATATATATAATAATTACAAAGACAAAGCTATTGGATGATTACCATCATGCTTTTTTTATATGTAAATGAGAGATAGAGAATCAGAGAGAATTTCTTGAGATTAGGCAGCTGAATCTTCAGTTAATGGAAAGCACGTATGTGGGAATTGATTACTATTATATCATAATGCCAGAAAACGTGAGTGGCACAAGAAAAGACGAAAAAAACAAAAGGAAGACTATTGCTTTATAAAAATAGTTAACATATGATTCACGTTTTCTTCTTAGCAACTACTGTGTCCATGCTGTTGAGACTCGATCAAATGAAAGAAATTTCTTTAAATTTTTTAGGAAAAAGAAAACACTAATTCATATATTTTAATTAAAATGAAGATTTAATTGAATTGAAAATAATAATAATAACTAAAAACCCTAGAGCCTACCTATTGTTTTCAAATTGGCTGTGGCGACATAATGCACAAATATGGACAACCTAGTGAGTAGTAACCTCGAGCTCCTTCACATGACATGGCGAATTCTGATAGGAAACTAACAAACTTTCCACTTGAAAAATCAAAGGCAAGGGTGGTGCCCCTTCCTTGGCTTAGCTGTCTAATTTTGAAAATAAAAAGTAAGGCCAATATTGGTTTGCAACAGGTCTATGTCATCCCCAACATAAGGGGACACCTACTCAAATTTCCTCAACCATTTCCTCCTTTTTATTTTTGGTTGTTTTTAATTAATATCGTACCCATTGACAAATACTTAAGAAAAGAAAACCCATTTATCCCTTAACTAATCTAAAACCAAGGAAAGATTAGACAGAGCTAGGTATCTCAATAATACTGTCTCAACTTCCAAAAAGGTGTAGTGTAGAATACTATTTTTTCAGTTCCACAAATTAAACTTCCTTCCCTACTTGCCTCCTTTTGTTTTATCTGCTTTTATTTTTTCTTTGTTTATTCTGATAGCAAGATATGAAGGAAAAAGCAGTTCTCTCATGTCCCCTTACTCCTTAGGAAAATCTGTTTGTTAGCTTTGACATCTATCTTGGTAATCACTTGCTTATTTTGGGCTCAACTCCTTTGTTGGATGAGAATTCATAATTTTGAATCATTGCCTTGATTTTACAAAGATTGTAACATCATTGAACAGCACCATACATGGCGATGGAACAGGATCCCTCTGTTGTTGTCAAAATCCAAGCAGGTGAAAGTTGAGTGGCATCCATTGTGGGACAAATAGTAACAAACAATAGCACAACAGGAGTGAAAGGGATCGGGAGATGGAGGTTTATGTGGCTTATAATTCAGGAAAGAAATGGGAACAGCAAGCAAGTTGATGATGCATGGACAACAAGATGTGAACACCGTCACTATAGCTGATTTAGAATATATATATATATATATATATTTCTCTGTAGAAACAATTTTTTCTATTATTCTTGGACAGAAATTATGGTAATCAAACATACTATCTGAGTAGCTTGCAACTGCCACTTAAAATTGGGGACCTACATGTCCAATTGACAGTTTTGGTCCCAACTGTTTTCATTATGATTCCAAATGCCACCAGCCATTGAGCTATAAATATCATTCACATAATATTTTTTTTTGTTTATTTCTTCTGGTAAAATTCAAGTNTTAGATTATATATATATATATATATTTCTCTGTAGAAACAATTTTTTCTATTATTCTTGGACAGAAATTATGGTAATCAAACATACTATCTGAGTAGCTTGCAACTGCCACTTAAAATTGGGGACCTACATGTCCAATTGACAGTTTTGGTCCCAACTGTTTTCATTATGATTCCAAATGCCACCAGCCATTGAGCTATAAATATCATTCACATAATATTTTTTTTTGTTTATTTCTTCTGGTAAAATTCAAAGGGTTTTTTTTTTTTGGGGGGGGTTTGTGTTTATGGTAGTGTGGGGGGGTGGGAGTTAAGGGTCTGGAGATGAACAAGAATCCATGTTTAATTTCAGATATACAGCCTATTTCTGAGGACAAAAGGGCCTAAGATGCTAAATTTGAAACAATGCTTACTATCTTTTTGCTTGGTTTCTTTTTTAATTTAGGGGTCCAAAGCCCAGCTTATGAAAGTTGAGTGGCATCCTTTGGACAAAGGAATTGGAAGCCCGATCCATATACATACCTAGTTATTTTGAGACTACTTTTGTGGCCAGGCTAACCAATTTAAAGTGTCCAACACCCAGCACAAAGCAGGCTTCTTCTAGCCCGCTGTTTCAATTAATTTACCTTTCGTTCAAGATAAATAAAACATTTTGACCTAGATTTTTAACATACAGACAAGTCTTTAGCCCCAAATAGTCACTTGCTAGTCTACAGATCTCCATTAAGAAAAAAAAAAGACAAAGAATTGGACTTGCAAAGTGGGCTTGGATGAAGCTTTCAAATAGTTGGGGTTGGACCGAGCTCACTTTGTGATGGGTGATGGGAGCATTAGTTGTGGACTACTTTTAGCACGTCGGGCCACTGGCCTCCGCTATAAAAACTATTTCAATTATTGGGATCCTCTGTTATCCTTCCGTACATCAAATTGTTTCAATATGCAAAACGAAAGAAACTTCAAATCAAGTAAAGCTTTAGATGGTGTCTCAGGATTTGCCAAAGGCTTGGGGTCTGAGAATTGATGATGTTAGTTGGAGATCTCATTACCAACTCTAAACCCTATATGATATCTGCAATATGTCAGTCACATCATTTTGTGTCGTGTCTATGCAAATCAGAATTGGGTCAGGAAAGGCCAAAAGGGCAGGGACTCCCTCACTCCCAGCAGCTCTGGAGCCGTGTCCCTGCGAAGGTGATGATTACAGATCTCAATCCCTATCTCACTAGCACTGCTAGCCCGCCCTGTTTCGCTTTCCCGCACGCTTCACTTTCGTAGGGCGCCTCTCAACTTGTTTTGTCAAATTTTCCGTGGGTTTTTCTTTTTGATACGGCTAAAGCCAGCCAAGTGTTGGATCTTCTGTTCTTATATTTCTGTAGGTCATGTGACTCACGAATGGTAAGGCATGACCGACAAGCTATCCTCTTTGACCTATGTTTTACGTTTTTCAATTTATCTTCCTCATTTGCGGATTTTGAAATTTTTTTAATGATATTATAATTAAAATAATAATTAAAAAATAAATATATTAATTTTTATAAAGTAAAAATTTTAATATTAAATTAAAAAATTATAAATTCAATACATTTATTTAATATTTTAAAGTAAAAATATTTAAAAAAATTATAATTATTCATGAGATTTTTCATATGTTAAAAGAATTGTATGATAGTATAGTAAAAACACTATTAGATACATCTTTTTTAATAAATGTTACAAAGTAATCATTTATCCACTCGTCACTCATTCGATTACATAATTTATATTTTTTAAAATTATGAATCCAAACTATGAAAGTAATAAAAAAATATTTAGACATTAAATATTTAAAGACTTAACTTTAGCTGAAAATGTAGATACTAGATTTTGATTAATACATATTTTTTAAAAAATTATTTTATAATATAATATTATTCAAAGAAAAATAAAAATAATTATGACAAGTGAAATATTATTTTATGTAAAACAATTAAAATAAGTGAAGTGTTACTTCATACAAAATAATTATAATAAGTGAAGTGTTACTTCACTTCACACAGAATAATTACTTCACATAGAAGATAGTAAAAGCAACTCATAATAAGTGACAAGTTTCATGGGTTACTTTTATCTTTGAATGTTTCAGAGAGTTTGACTTTGTGACTCGAATACGAAAGTAGTTAAAAGATATTCTTTTTAACATTTTCTTTAATTACAAGTATTTCACCCTCTTACTTCATTCTCGTATATTTATTCACATATACTTTCTTTTTTTGTACCAATTCACGTACAACTTCTTTTATTATATTATTCATGTACAGCTTATTTTCTTATACCTTTTAACGTATATCTTTTTTCTATTATCATTTACTCGATAACAAGTCTTATTATACTTAATTACTTTAATAATCACATAATAGATTTCTAACCGATGCTTGACATTAATTCTCAATAACGGAGACTTAATATTAAAACTCTTATTAATAAAGCCATTAATTATACGTATTAAAGCCTTTTCTTGTAATCATTATTTTTGACATTATATATTGAGCATTTACAATTCATTAGAGGGCTCTTCATCATGCTAATATATGATCCTCCAGAGATTTTTTTTAATTCTCTTCTTATTGTCTTTTACCTGCTACGACACTCAGTACTTCAAAAACTACTTTAATCTTACTCTTTGCTATCTTTAGTGCATTATTTTATTTGTTTACAACGCCTTTTTTCCTTATCATAAGAACTCTTTTTATAAAAAATTACTTACTATTGAAGTTTAGTTGAATTGCTTTGAGAGAGTAAAAGAAATAGCAAAATCATTGCAAATCTCAAAAGTAAGACTTACAATTGAAACCTAGTTGAGTTGTTTTGAAATAGTGAAAAATATAGTAAAGTCACTCTAAATTTTAAAAGTAAGACTTGAATTTTTAAAAAGAGAAAGTAGTTTAGATTTTAACTTTTTTAATAAAATTTTAAATTATAAATTTTTTTATCTTTTCATGTAATATTTAAATATTAGTATATAAATTATTTTTTAATAAATTTACGTTTTGATAATATTTAAATATTAGTTTTTAAAAAATATTAAAATATTATTAATATATAATTTTTTTAATAAAAATTTATCTTTTGACTACAGTCTTTATAAAATTATAAAAAAATAATGAGTTCGTAATATTATTAAATATATAAAACTAAAAAATATATATAATAAATAAATATTTTTAATTAAGTGGTGTCACGCATGACACCACTCTCATGAACATGGGTCCGCCCATGACTCACATGTTTGAAACCTTTTTCTTTCTGGGGTTAAATGAAGCAAGACATTAAGTAATTCTTACATAACTCAAATGCAGTATTGCGCACTGATTTAAGTATATTATCCATAAGTGTTAAAATAATTAAACAACTGTTCTATAGATCTACTGGTATACACGAATACAATTTTCTCATTTCCTTAACGCTTTCAAATGATTCACAGTTCGGGAAAGAGTGGAGTCTTGTGTAGTTACAGGGGTTATGGTTACTCAAAATTTTTAAAATTTTATAGTTTTTATTTTAATAATATTTTTAAAAATTTATAATCTTTAGTTTTCTTTGTCTATGATTAACTCGGCTCTGATCTAGGACATGTAGGTCCAGTGAAAAGTCAATAGCTGCAATGAGCAGGCAAAAAATCTTTATATATCGCGGGAGGATAATAACTACTAGTAAAAGATAATAAAAATCCCCATTTTTTAATACAATCCTAAATTAAGATTTGTTCAAATGTTGCATTGTTCGTCCTATATATTTAGAATTTTATTCTCGAAATATTATCCAAAAGAATCAAATCTTAATAAAGAAGGAAGACTCACCTTCTTATTAGGATTAACTCATGAAAAATAAATAATAATAAACTTTATCCCATCCAATTTTTCCCAACTTCCTAGGTTTACGGTCGCACTTACCGATAAAAATTAACTTCTTTATGCCTTTACTCGATTTCGTCTCTCCTTAGCGGCGAAGCACCAAAACACCAACCACATCATTTTTTCATATATTTTTCCCCGACCAGCAGTCCAAGGTCTCTAGACCCACCGATTCTCCACTATTCCACTCAAAATTCATATGAATTTAATTAAATATTTAACAAATTGATCAAGCAGGACAATGATTTTGTTTTGATATGCATTAGTTTTTAACCATCTCACATTTCTTCGTTAGAATCAAAGTTTTAGGTTTAAAGAGAATGATTTTCTCTGAGCTAAAAACAAAACCCTGTGCAAGAGAAAGAGCAGAGGTTGCTTAGACGGAGATAACAAAGAGGTACGGTAGAATATTTTTCCTTCTCTGGCCCTAACATACAGGAGCCTCTTCTCAGCAGCCGCAGCAGCACATGGGTTCCCATTCTAAGCTAAAGAATGGCATGAAATGACAGGCCATGCGCAATGCTTCAACTCAAAGAGAAGATAAAGAGTCAGACCAATTTTCAAACCTTAGTAGGCCAACCCAATGACTTTTCTTCTGGTCTTGTGTAATAATTTCGGCCAAAAACGCACCAAGGCTTCTAGAGCTCCAGATAAAGCTATAGAGAAAAAGGTAGATGGGTGCAGCTAATAGCCTTTCCAGGGCGTCAGGCTTGTGCTCTTTTCTTTTTTTTTTGCATGGCTGATGGCTCTAGGTAAAAACCTTAACTGTTGAAGCCAAACATACTAGGTCGAGACGTGGAGTAGAGCAAACGGTAGAAGCAAATGGTAAGGTTTGACAGAGAAAATCAGAAAATCGTCCTTGTTGCACCCACTTTGGGGATTCTCAAACCAACCTCGAAACTCTAAAAGCCGAGAACTCCACACCCCCCCTGCCCCCAAAAAAAGGAAAAATTCTCTTTCCATTTAATGCTGCTCATGCCTTTTCATCTACCGCTTTTCTATCTATCATATGCTTCACTGACCAGACGGTGAGACAAGATTGCTTGTTGCTGGGTTAGGGTGAGACACGTGTAAAAAGAAGCAGACGTCACCTTGAAATGGTACGAATTGGATAATGACTTTCTTTTGTTTATAAGCAAAGTCCATGTTTCAAAGTAATTTTGAACTCATCATAACTTTTAGGACAAAATATTATAATTTTAAATTTTGATCAAAATTTCACACTCCACTATAATGTAATTTTATCAAAATTTAAAAGTATTTGAATAACTTACCCTAATTACAACATTACCAACAACTTGTTAATCATTTTTCTTGTCTTTCTACAATAAATGCCATTTAATAGTTGCAGTGAAAAATTGCAAAGAATTGGCATACATTCAATGAATGACTGAAAAATTAGGCCAATGTTACATATTTTTTGGTTTATTTAGAATGTTTAAATGGGGAATTAATTGAATTTCGAGTTAAAGAACTTCATCTCTTTCTATGCTTTTAATAGGATTTTGATTTTTGACAAACTCACTCGAATACTCTTTAGTCCTTAAGTTATTAGGGAAATATGATTTTAAGATTGAATGATTAGTGCGTAATTAATGCCATTAAGCAGTCTTGATCTGATTAGGATGGTTCAAATTTTGGTTTTTATTTGGAATAATTAATTTTCTTTTTAATTTCTAAATGCTTTCAAGAGATCATAAATTTGACAAATCTTATTTGAATAGGATTTGTTTTAATAAGTTGATAGTCATGTGCCATTGAGTTCCAAAGACCAAATTTCAAGTCAATTTGAGACTTTATGACCAGAGCATGGCTAATGGTTGGTTGGAGTGATCTAGCTTCATCACTTATTAGGTCATAGAGGATCCTTCTCAGATACTCTTGATATTAAATTTTTAATTCTGCTTAAAAAACACTTGATATTATTGGTAAATTTTTTAGAATATAAATTTCTATTATAATAAACTTAAGGGTGAATTTCACTTGTATCACTTGTGCTTTTAACTTTTTAATTTATTTTCACTTACTTGTTTTTCAAACAGTACAATTTTTTAGCTAAGGATCCAACATAATATTTTAGTGAATTTAAAAAAAAAAGATTTGTTTTAATAAAAAATTAATATAATATATAGCAAAATTTTTAAATATTAAAAAATTTTGCCGAAGGCAATAAAGTGGTCGAATGTTGCAAATGGATGACGTAGAGGGGTGGAGTTAACCTTTGGCTATGTATAAATCTTGTGCGCACCCTACCCTTGGGAAAAGAAACCCTACCCTCTGTGGATGTACTGCAATGCTAATGATCAACCTATTAAGGAAAATAAAAAAATATATTTTTATTATATTTTTATTTTTAATTAAGTATAATTTAATAATTAATTATTAATTAATTAAAATATTAATTTTTTATATTATATAATATATTAATATTTTATAATAAATAATAACGTAATATGTTAATATAATATAATATTATCATCATATTACTTAATTATTAATTATAAAAAAATTATTTAATTTAAAATAAAAATATAAAAATTTCATCAAATATAATAAAATATATTTAAATAATTTATAAAAATTTTTAATTATATAAAAAAATTTAATAATAAAGTCACCGATTACATGGTAACACTAGTTGTCACCTCTAAATATTTTAGCACTATCTTTTCAAATTTATTGTACTTTGTCAAACAAAATAACTCAACTTTTGGTAATCAAAACTCTCTTGAAATGTACTTTATTAATAATAATTTTTTAAGTTTGAGCTAACATATGTTATTAATTCACAATTTGACATGTATAAAAGGATACGAATTGTTGAAAAAGAAATAAAACTAAAAAATTTGGCAGCTATATTAAGAATGACATGAAATGACAAACCATGCAGTCTCTCCATCTTCTAGTTATAAAAATAGTTAAAATTTAAAAACAACATTCACAAAAGAAAAAGACAGTAAGGGAAATACTACTACCAAATAGTGTAAATACTGTACAAGGCAAATGATCTTGACCCAAAAAAAAGCTCCTAAAAGTTTTTGTTCATGGATTTAGTATAAACTTTAATATCTCAAACGGGTATGGTCTTTTGCCATTCAGAAACCTGGCCTAGAAGTCAACTTTCAATGGTTCAATATTTAATGATTGCCTTTTTCAGGAAAATCTTTTAAGCTTCGAGAAAAAGCAATCCATAGATTACAACCTTTTCCCCGTGTATAACTTCATGAGTGCACCGAATCAAGAACTAAGAAACTTAGTAGCACAAGATTTAGAAAAAATTTGCTCAACCTCATCTGTTTATTTTACTTGGTAGTATTTCTTTTTTGTCATTGTTTTACAGTTTTAAATACTATGAACAGCAATTCAATTGAGGAACGGTGCATAAAGTTAAGTACGTATCTGGAATTAAAAAATGGTAATATACCCCAGAGAACAGATTGCATAGAGAATCAATCAAGCTTGCCCTCTGACTCTCATCTGTATGTTTCTCTCTCTATCACGCCGCCAAAGCTCACAATGTATTTGTCATGTAATGGGGACAGCCGGGCCAAGCATTAAATGGATGGACATAACCGAGTAGTCTCCCATTCCAGTCTTCATCATTACAGGGATTCCCTTAGCCAAAATGGTGAAACTTCCCTTCCTGCCTTGCTATGCGAAAGCCTGAATAAATGTCTCGTCAGTCTCATGTACAAGTAATGCTTTCTTCCTTCCAAACTTTCCTACACCGTCCTTGTGGACTTTTTCTGTATATTTCAAACTTATCTATTTACCTAAAAGTGTTATTTGTTCCTCAACTTGAAAGGGAGTTGGATCCTGGGGTGTTTTTTTCTCCTCCTCTTCTGCTCCAGGGCTCCCAAAATGTCTGCTTCCTCTTCTCCAGTGAAAACCTCAAATTCTAAACCACTAAACCCATCAGCTTTAAGCTACGAGCCTCAATCCATGCAACCGATTGCGAAGCCCCATTATCCGCAAGATAAAATTTACCTGCCTCATCAGTTTCACTTTGAAAGGAACCAAAATGAAGCTCCCTTACATCTCCCTCAGCCTCAGGTACCAGTATTGCAATCGGTATTTTTACCCGTTGTGTTGCCTGACTTCTGTTCCCGTCCAAGCTTTGGATATTATTCTTCCTGGTGCTGGGAAAATAAGGAAGAGTGTTTGAACCTATATAACTCAGAGAAGCAGCCATATCCCCGGATTAAAGTTTTCAATAGCCCAAATTCTATTCCATATGATGGTATGAACTATGGGTCTGAGAGGATCGTTGGAAATAAGAAGAAAGGTAAATGTGGGTCTGTTCCTCCTAGCTTGAAGCCTCGGAGTGAGTATCCCATGCATAGCCCGGTTTGGGTCCCTAGAAAAGCAGATGATGAGAAGATCGGAGCCAGTTCTAATGTTCAAGGTGGTGGTTCTCCTTTATGTCCTCTTGTACCCGCTGAGGAACAGATGAAATTTGATGGAAAGACTTCTATCATGATCAAAAACGTTCCTAATCACTTCAAGTAGTTTCTCTATCTCGTGCATTTTCTTTCGCTTTGTCTTTTTGTTCATGCTCATGCTGGTTTTCTATTTTCCTTTTAAATCTTACCATACATGGTTCAGCTGCCATGAGCCCGTAATCATTTAGGTTTCTGGGCTGTTATATTGGCCAAAATGGGTATGTTTTACTGTTTATTTTAGCCATGGATCTCTCAATGACCCATCTCTTTCCCCATCTTTGAGTTTCTCTGTGTTATGGTTTTTTCCTGCCGTTGGTAGTCAAGTAACAGTACTTCCTTTTCTCTCTCCCTCCCTGTCTGTTTTAAGTTTCTTTTGCGACCTTTGATATGGGAACGGTCTGTAAAAGCTGGAAGAAGAGGAGTCAGTTTTGCCATTCGTTCTTCAGGTTTTCTTTGTCACTTCTGTAGTCTGTAGCTGTACGGAAGTTATGTATGTCTGGAGATCTCTTAAATGTTCATTCATGTATGCTTTTCCAACATGCATGGCATATTTATCCTACATCGATTAACATGCATATATGCATCACATGGTAGTAAAGTCCATCGATGTAACTAAATTGATACATGTCTCTTTTTGACTTCTACATGCTCAGGGTTCTTTGGTTGTTATTGATACATTCTCTTGTTGATAAATGAACAGAAGGAGTGACTTGCAGCGCATGCTAGATCGTTTCTGTCAGATTGAAAATAGCAAAGCTCAGCCAGTGTCTAATTTCTGCAAATCAGCATATGATTTTCTCTATCTGCCCATGGACTTTGGGTAATATTTTAATTTTAATCATTGCCTCGTCTCATCTCTTTTTCTGTTCTTTAAATTTGTTGAGTCTAAAGATTATTGTAGTGAATTGACGCAAACGAGTAATGCTGACATAATTGTTCAGGTTCCATTTGAATCTGGGATTTGCATTTGTGAATTTTACTAGTCCTGATGCTGCATCAAGGTTTTCTAGTGCCTTTAACCACCGAGAATGGAGGTATGGAGATACTAGGAGCAAAATCTGTGAAATTTCTGTCGCGAAGCTGCAGGTAACATATGCCCATTTTTAAGCAAAAGGGTCTGCCTCTTTTTGTTTTCCCCTTCTATTCTCTTAAACGGCGTTGGTTAATGTCAGAATTTCTTATTCAGTCTTGAGTCCTGCAAGCTCTTCTAGTAATTGATTGATGCCCTTTTGCTTTTTGTTTTGGGTGAAATTCTACAGGGAAAAGGCGCTTTGAAGGAACAATTTGAGAGGTCAAGCTTTCCGTGTCATACAAATGATTACCTGCCCGTTGTTTTTTCTCCTCCACGGGATGGTTTCACCCGGTCGAGGCCAACCATTGTTGGCAGACGAACCCACACATCTGCTACTTCAAAGGGTGAAAAGGTCATGATCATGACCCGAAGGAAGAACAGGAAAGCTTGAAACCATTTTCACTCTCTCGTTGTGTAATAGAGCTGCTTCCTTTGTTTTCATTGTCTCCCTAGGTGGATTAGGGCGGTTGGTGTTAAAAACTCTAGGGTGAATTGGAAACATGGGTTAGGGTTTTTATTAACTGTGGTGTGTATTAGACATCTGTGGGAAGCTATTATATGCTGTGTTGTGTGTATTCTAAGGCTTTTGGTATTAAACCGCGTACATGTTCATGCACGATATACAAATTCCCTCCATTGATATGCAAAAACTGCATTCACGCATTTCAGTCCATAAACCAGATACCTCCACCTTCTGCGCTTTCCTGGACATGGCTTAGGATACTTGGAAATGACCCAACTCACAAAAAAATCATTCCAGTCAACTCCCAGTTTTGTAAGAGAATCTGTACATTGGTTAAGCTTCTGTCAAAAAAATCCTGAAGAACACACAGCCAAATGCTATGCTCGAAAAAAGTCCGTCTCCCTTTTTTTTTTATTATTTGAAGAAAAAGGAAGTCAAGCCCAGCTATATTCTCTTTAACTCCATATTTTGGATAGATGGCAATTTTATTAATCCTATGAAATCGAGGGAAAGACCCGCGACATCATGAACTGTACAGTTCCTTTATACAGACCGTATAGACAATGCAGTTAAAGATTCCTTCAACATAACCAAGTTGTTTCGCATGCCAGCCTATTGTTCCTTGGAGACTAGGCACTCCATGCTAATTCCAATGTCAGAACTTATGTACTTTGCCATTTAGTTGCTTAATACAATCAAACTCAGTTAGCAGACAAGTATAATGATTTACCTTATAAGAGCTTAACTCGCGAAGTTAGGAGACCAATTAATAGCAGCCCTGTGAATATTTGAGCACTGCGACACCTAGCACTAAACTTTTTTTTTTTTTTCATAATAGAAGAAGGGAAAATCGAATCTTATTTTTTAGGTGGTTCTTTGGAGATTAGGCATTCCATGCTAATTTCAATGTCAGAACTTATATACTTTGCCATTTAGTTGCTTAATACAATCAAACTCAGTCAGCAGACAAGTATAAAGATTTGCCCTATAAGAGCTTAACTCGCGAAGTTAGGAGACAAAGTAATAGCAGCCCGTGAATATTTGAGCACTGCAACACTTTGCACTAAACTTTTTTTTTTTTTTTATAATTGAAGAGGGATCATTCGAATCTTACTCTTTAAGTAGGAGATTATGCACAACCAATAAGATAAATGCTCGGATGCGCCTTGCACTAAACTTGTTTTTTGAGAAAGGATAACAAAAAACCGAATGGTCCCAATCTTCAGAGATGATGCACATATAATACATGAGCTGCTGGCAATAGGACATCCCCATCGAAAGATTCTTTGTAAAATTTGCCTACATTCTTTTTATGTGGTTGTTGCCATGACAAAAGAATGATGAAGCGTAAGTATTTTGTTTTGTTTTGGAGATGGTCTTTCCTCGTTTCCAGTAAGGAACCCTTCTGGAACTACACATGGTAGTGTATTTTTCAGGTTTTTACCCATTCATAGCCATCGTACAATGTTTATTATTCAATGGTGGTGGTGGTGATGGTTTCTACTTTGATGAGTTCGATCCATTTGGCATATGAACCTATTACTACAATATAGTATTAATATAACTTGTAAGATGATTGCCATATAGGCTTATGGCCAGGCTATCCTTTGCCTATTTTAAAGAGCTATTCATGTGTATAAATGTCATTGGTTTAACAAAAGGTCTAAGCAATGCTTAGTTTGAGATACTGACTTCATTTAACAAACGTTCAACCTCCTTTAACATTTCTAAGAGATGCTTAATTTAAGATCAATAAATGATCAAGCTTTATAAATAAGAAGCATTTGTGATCAATAAATGATCAAACTAAATAAAAGAAGTCCATAAATTCTTGAATAAATTTAACATATTTAATTGATTTTTATCAATCGACACAAGTATATACAAAATAGAAATCACTTGTCATGGATTAAAAATATTCAAAGGTAAACTATTTCAGGCAAAGTTTATCTTTTAGGTAGTGCACTTGTCATGGATTAACATTTCTTGTCAATTTCTTCTACAATTTTCTGAATGCAACTGACACAGATACACCACCGGTAAGTATAAAGTATACAGCCTTAAACTCACATGGGCCATTTGGATTGTAATAATAAAGTCCAAGGTATGGCTGATCAATGGAGGGACTGGACATTTTGAAGGGAGTTCGAGGTCATTATTGTTTTTCTTCTTTGCTTTGTCTCTCAAGTGGCTTAAGATTTGGGTCTGACGACTTTGAACTCTGGTACCTTGGTAAACCAGGTTTCAAGTTCTATAGGAATATGCCCAACTTGAATCCAGTCGGTGAAGATTCTATTTCTCTATTATAAAAAAACAGTTGAATCTAATAAGTGTATTTCCTTCCCTAGTTTCTCGCTCGAGAAGTGTCAGATTTGTACCTTTCCTCTCCTTTTAGTTTCCTTGGCAAGAAAACAAGAACTTGAGAGCAATAATAGGATTTGCTAAGTCAAGAGACCGAACACTGACAGTATTAGGATTCAGGATTGACTTGTTGAGAGTGATCTTGCACCTGGCAAGTATGGTGTTGGCTGTGTTTTCAGCTTATCAGCTTTTAGTTCACTGAACGCTAGCTGCCGCAGAGCCACGGTATAATTGCAGCAGGTTCCACTATTCACATTTTTTTTAAAGAGCATTTGCTGTTTAAGCCTGGATACTGTTTGTCAGGATGATTGACCTTGAAGACCTTCCGCACGTCAGATTCTGCCCACGGGAATGGGAAGGATCTTTTGGTATTGTTTTTGGATGATTGAAGATTATTTATTGAATTGTTTTGTTAATACCAATGGCCTCGGCTGTCCCCTCCCTGTGTCTTTACTTTTCCTGATCATGGGTCATGTTTATAGGCCTTCATCTCTTAGTTACCACTCCGTATACTATTTGGGCTTTGTTTGATGGCTCCGCTCATGGGGTAGCGTTGCGTCTGAAACCAACTAGGAGGACGGATAACCTGCGGATTCTAAAGAACTGCAAAATTATGGTAGTGAAAGTAGTTACTTAGGCAGGCTAGGAGGCTCATCAAGGCAAAAGACCATCTAGTTACTGATATAAGGTGCCGTTTGATTTTTGTTGAGAATGAGCTCGTTGAGAATGTTGTTGCTTGGTATGTGATTATTAGAAAGATAATTTTGTGGCCAAACATAAGGGAGAGGGATGGTGGGGGTTGGTCATCGCCACTTAGCTTTTAATTTTTTTTAATTTTAACGTATATAAAATTCAAAATATATAACTTTGCTACCCCTGCATCAATTAAAGAGTTGGTTTGAAGTTCTTTTAGGCTCAAATCTTGGAATTATTTTTTTTTCTCTTTATAAGTATACTAAACCCTTTTGGAATTATTTTTCTTTCCTTTTTCTTCTTTCTTTTTTTTTATCTCCTTTAAAAATATACTAAATCTTTTTATTCCTTTTTAATCATCCATGAACTTCAAAGCATGAAAACATGTCACAAAATTTACCATGCCTAATGTATAAATTTAATATTAATTTTTATTTCTATTTTATATATAATGATATTGATGAATCTAAAAATTTATATTTAAATTATTAATAAAATTCTGTTATAATTTAATTTATTTCATAAGTAATTAATTTTTTACTTCAAATCAAATCATTGACTTAATTTATGACTTTGTGTGATTACTTTTTAACCACTCATAAAATCATCGATATGTTACTATTTGCAACGTTTGGCATAATATGAAAAGATATGATTACTGAGTAAATTACATTGGCTCGTTTGGTTTGAAAATATTTTATTGAAAATGTATTATAAATTTATAAAATTACTTTTATATATGAAAATATAAAATTAAATAGTTACATTCTATTTAATATAAATTTTTAAGTTTACATTTCTTTTATAAAAATTGATTGAAGTAAAAAACATATAAAATTATTTTGTAAAATGGTAAATAAAAATATAAGAAAAAAAGAAATGAAAACACCAAATAAAATAAGAAAGGCAACAAATGGAAGGGCTGTTGAAAGCAGATTGTTACTGGGTTTTTTCTTTTTATTAATTTACTTTGTTTTACCCCTGACAACTTAAAAATTACCCAGTATGTATGGCCCTGCAAAGTAAAAAGATCAAATCCTCCTTCCAAGCACACTACAAAGTGCTCTGAGCTGGAAAAGAGAAGAACAGAGATGGGGTTGACATTTAGAAAGCACTTTAGCCGGGTTTTTGCCAAGGAGATTCTTATTTAGATGGTGGGTCTTGATGCTGCTAACCACTATTTTGTACAAGCTCAAGCTCGATGAAAAAAAAAGCTATAGCCACTGGTTCGAAGATCGTTTTTTGAAAGATGAAGAAGAGTGAGGATTAGATTATGGTGAGGATAATTTGGGGAAAGAAATTATAACTTTACCTTCAAGGAAAGTAACTTTTCCCGTGAGAGAAGAGAATGATATTCTCTTTGCTCCACTTTAGAATGGGAAGATTTTTCAATGTTTCTTTTGCAAACCAAACACGGTAAGCACATTACGGCCTATTAAAAAGCAGGGATCTTTCCTCCTTACATCATACCAAACGCCCCCCAAAGTTTTAGAGACAAGGAAAAGAAGCTCTCTTATATATAAATTAATGGTTTGATAAAATTGGTTTTTAACAAGGTATCCGGAGGAGGTATACCGTATGCTTTGCAGAAGCTCGAAGGAAAGCGAGGAACATAAAAAGTTGAAAACAGAAGTCTTATAGAGATTGAAAATCCCATATTGCTATCAACACAAAACCAATCAATCATATTTGTACGACAATGATTCATTTCAAAAATTGAAAATCAGAGTCATGCAGTTACTTGATGGAAAACAAAAGGATTAGATTAACGAGGGGCTTTCTTCTTTCCAGCCACAGTAACCCTCTTACCCTTCAAAGTCCGAGTGTTGTTTTTGGTGCGCTGTCCTCTGCAAGGCAAGCCCTGAATATGGCGCACCCCTCTGTAACACTGAATCTCCTTCAGTCGCCTTATATTAAGAGCATTGAACCGCCTCTGCAACACCACAAGAAAGAAAAATCATCAAATCGCTTAGAAATGCGTGTGCTGAGTTACCAGAAGGAGAATTGGCAATTACCAGGTCGCCTTCAATCATATACTTGGAGACTTCATCACGAATTGTGATGAGTTCTTCCTCAGACAAATCTTTGGTGATTTTGTTCTCCATTTTGAGATCGCAGAGAATTTTACGAGCCCTCGAACGACCGATTCCGTGGATGTACTGAAGAGAGAATTCCACTCTCTTGTTGTTTGGAATTTCCACTCCTCCAACACGAGCGCATTCGATGCTTAGACTACGATACTAATTGATTTAAAAAAAAACAATAAGAATTCGCTTTCCAACTTAATAAACTAAAATTTAAACAAAGGGGGAAAAGGAAAGAGCTTTAGAATTCTAAATTTGAATATGAAAATTCTCTCTTTTTATCCTCGAGCATACTGAAGTTCTGAATTTGAAACTTCCAAATATGTTGAAACTCGCTTTGCCTAAACCCTATATCAATTAAGCCTAATAGTACTAATTAATTTCTGTTTGTCATTATTGAAAATGTAGGACACCAATATGAACAAAATTGCACTGAAATCAAGAAATTCCAGCTTAAAATTTTCTCTTCTTTGATTCCAGGAAACAGGATTAAGCAATGAAATGAAACAAAATTGGCAAAAAAAAAAAAGAGAGAGGAAAATCCAGAAATGACAAGAAATTAAAAGGGATTTTTACCTTCGGAGGGTTCGAAAGTGGAAGGGAAACAGAGTTAGAGAGAGAAAGAGAGCTCGTTTTGTTGCATATGAAGGAGAGAGAGGGTGCCACGGGCATTGCCAGGGTTTGCGCCATATTCCTATCGATTTTCTCGGTAACCAAGCAGAGTGAAGGAAGAGCTCAAGAGGTTGCTAGTAATTCTATCCTCTTTCCTAAATTGGAATGAGAAAGACACTCGCTCGAGTAAAGATGGAAAACAACACTCGCTACTTAATAATAGCCACGTCGGAATGGGCCTAAATGTGGTGTAGCCCAATTGGATGCGGTAATACTGGTAGCAATGTATCGGCCCAACTTGAGGCCTCCAAAGGTGATATCAACCCAATTTATATTTTGTTCTGTTGGAATTCGTTACTATTTGTGCATTGAAATGGCCCAAGATTAGATGTGTCAATATGGGCTAGGCCCGATGGGTCGGTACTTTTTTTATTAAATATGGGGTGGGTTGGGTTTGAGTATTTGAGACCCATATTATAACCGTGCCTAAATGGGCTAGCCCGTTTGATTAGGGGGTTGACTCGGGTTGGGGCGGGCCAGCTCGGAAGGCCAAAAAAATTTTATAGTGCTAGGCAAGAAAGATCCAAGACTAAGAAGCCCAAGCCAAGAGCCCAAGACCCTAACTCCCTAAGAACCCTAACCGCCACCAAAGTCCTAACCAGCTAACCCCAAATACCAAAATCCCCAAATCCCCCTACCGTACGAGCCATCTGTGATCTGTTAGTGGGAGTTGTTTCTGCTGTTGTTTACTTGTTATGGTATGGGTTTTGACTTCTCTCGCCGTCCTGCGACTCTCGCCTAAGCTTGGAGGCAATCGGCAATCAGCAATAGGCAATCGCCTAACCCCCAGATCCCCAAATCCCCCATCGCCGCTTGAGCCATCTGTTCTTTTGTAGCACTACAGTTGTTCTGGTCTGGGTTATGGTCCTTATGGACTTATCTCGCTGTCTCACCTAAGGTTGGAGCCAATCGATAATCGACAATCGCCTAATCCCCAGATTTCCAATCCGCCCGAGCCATCTGGCGGTCTCAATTTGCTTCCTGACTATAAAGCTTTTCAACTTCTCGGTTTCATCTCTCAGTTCTCACTCCCTATTCGGCATCCGGCCATGGGCATTTGGCTATCGGCATCGACACATCACCTCTGGTATAAGGTATAAATTGACACCCCATCGCTAGTATTAACTTCTCAAAATATGACAGCATCTGGTATTAACTTTTTCCAAATGATTTATCTAACTGAAGACAGAAATTGTATTGCCTGTGAAATTCTTACTAAAAGATTTGTTATTTGGGCTATATATGCTTGGACTTTTCGATGATTAATTTTTTGTTTATAAGCTCCCTTGGCCACTGGTGTCTTTGTCACTGTATTTACTTTGATGACAACATTGCATTTTGTTTGAAAATTTGTTTGGTATTATCTTTCATTATAGTGGCACATGGAGGACCCTCATATGTCTATTGCAAATTGAAGAAACACTTTGTAATTTATTAGACCAAATTTGTGTTAAATTCTTAAGATATACATTTTATTTTAAAATCAAAAAGAGCATATGGTATTCTATATTTTGAAGGGAACATGAAAATATGAAATCTAATTTTGATTATACATGGGACGACTAAAGAACCTAAAAGAGAGAAAATATAAGATAATGAATGATAGTGCCTCAAGGCAACAAAATTTGATGTCCCTTTCCTTTCACCTCTCCAAATTAAGAACTTTTGTAGCTATTTATTCTACTAATTAATATACTTGGTAATCTTATAAGTTGGAGAATAAAATACTTTTATCCATTGACAATACTCACCACCAGTAGATACACTACCTAACAAGGGTGATGGTATTATTTAAAAAAGAAGTAAAAAAAATGAAGAAATACATAAGGGTAGCCTTAACAAATGCACATGTGCTATTTAAGGACAATAATTCCCAATTTTCAAATCCTCAAATTTAAATAAATAAATGTAAATATAGATTCAAAAGTTGCATATATTAAACACTATGGCTTACCATTTTGTGATGCATGCTGAATGTATTGTTCTTGGAGTACAGTTTTACCACACCACCACTTTTGCGGTCTTGCCTAGTGCTCTGAGTTTTCTCCTACTTGACCCACTCGAGACTCGATCAATCTTCGGCAGTACAGGTAAATCTTTGAATACTTTTAATAGTAATTTTGTAGAGAAAATTAAAAATGTTAGAAGTGGTTTAATTTTTGTGAATTTTGAATTTGTGAAATGTTAGAAAATGAATTCACCCTTGCCTATAATCTAACTTTTGAACTGAATCAATAAGTTTTTATAAATTTTTAATATTTTTTTATTCATGTTTATGTTATTTGAAGGTAACGGTAATGGATCAATCAGTTGAAAACTATATAAATATGGATGATGACGTGAACATTTTGAATGAGGATGAAATTCCCTCTCAATCTCATATATCTGAATCTGAACAATTGAATAAGAGGGCAAAAAAAGAAACTTCAAATGTTTGGAATTATTTCACTAAAATAGGCAAAAAGCAAGATAGAGTAGAAAGGGCAACTTGTAATGGTTGTAAAACAGAGTATAAAGTTGGCCCTAAACCTGGTGGCTCTAATTATGGCACTTCACATTTGCGTCGTCACATTGACACTTGTAAATTCATTTCCTATTTCAATCCACATCAAATGCTAATGGATTATGAAGGGAAAGTAAAGGTTAGAAAGTTTGATCCTAGGATTTCACGTGACATGCTTGCTGAAGCCATAATTAAGCATTACTTGCCTCATGCTTTTGTTGAATATGATAAGATTAGAGCTTGGGCTAAGTATGTAAATCCAGATGTGGTGATGCCTTCTAGAAACACTGCTGTATCTGATGTCCAGAGAATTCATTTGAGAGAGAAAGAGAAACTTAAACAAGCCATGGCCAAGGTACCTAATAGAATTTGCTTAACTTCTGATGTGTGGACAGCATCATTTCTGAGGGTTATATTTGTTTGACTGCTCACTTTGTCAATGAAAATTGGAAGTTATGTAGCAAGTTACTTAACTTTTGTCATATGCCTCCTCCACATGCTGGAGTTGAATTAGTTGCTACTATATTTAATTGTTTGAAAGAATGGGGAATAGATAGAAAAGTTTTCTCTCTTACTTTAGATAATGCTTCTACTAATGATAACATGCAAGGTATCTTGAAAAGCCATCTTCATTTGCAAAGTAGCTTGATTTGTGATGGTGAATTTTTTCATGTGCATTGTTGTGCTCATATCTTAAATCTTATTGTTCAAGAGGGCTTGAAAGCAATCAATGAAGCATTACTTAAAATTAGGGAGAGCGTGAAATATGTAAAGGCATCGAACGGGAGGATGAAAAAATTTCAAAAATGTGTTCAACGTGTTGGTATTGATGCAAGTGTTGGGTTGTGTTTAAATGTGTCAACTAGATGGAATTCAACATATTTGATGCTTGATAGTGCAATCAAATATCAAAAAGCTTTTGCTAGCCTCTAGTTTGTTGATAGAACTTATAAATATAATCCATCTGATAAGGAATGGGGGAGAGCGATTATAATTTGTGAATTTTTGGAGCCCTTTTATGAGACCACAAACTTGATATCCGGTTCATCTTATCCAACTTTCAACTTGTATTTCATGCAAGTTTGGAAAATTTAATCTATTTTAAATGAGAATTTGCATAATGAAGATGAGGTGATCAAGGATATGTCTCAAAGGATGAAAATGAAATTTGAAAAGTATTGGAAAGATTACAGTGTAGTGCTTACATTTGGAGCTATTCTTGACCCAAGGATGAAGCTTGATTTCTTAAGATTTTGCTATTCTAAGATTGATGCTTCTACTTGTCATGAAAAGTTAGAAAATGTGAAGACAAAGTTGTACGAGCTCTTTGAACAATATGCAAGCAACACTGGTGCATCAGGTACATTTTCTCACTCAACGAGTAATTTGCCTAAGCAAGCCGGAGGAGGAACTAAACCCAAGGGATTAAAGATCTTTAGTGTAAGTTTTGTGTCTTTCCTTCATCTTATTATATGAGAATTTATGTTACTTTATTTATGTTTTGATAATTATTTTTTTTGTCTATGTATTTAAAAATTGTAGGAGTTCAAAATGTTTCAAAATGAAACAATTTCTATTGCTAGAAAGTTTGAGTTTGATGTTTATTTAGGTGAGGCAAAGCTTGATTATGAAGTGTTTGAAGACTTGAATGTGCTTAATTATTGGAAGGATAATGCTAAGCGCTTTCCTGATCTTTCTGTTATGGCACGAGATGTATTGAGCATTTCGATTACTACGGTAGCATCAGAGTCTGCTTTTAGTATTGGTGGTCATGTTCTTACCAAGTTTAGAAGTTCTCTCCACCATGAAAATGTTGAAATGCTTGTTTGCACAAAAAATTGGTTACATGGCTTTTCTTTAGCTGCTGATGGTATTATTTATTTTATATATTTTAATGTCTTTAATTTTTACTTGTTAAATTAATAATTTTAATTAAAATTAAAACTCACTATATTCTCTTTTTTTTATGATTATGAATATTAGATGATGATTCAGAGTTGGAGACATCATTGCTGTCCAAATAAGACTCAAATGTTTTGATTGAGGATGAAGATTGAGAAGAATATAAATTAGTTTTAAAATTTATAAATATTTGATTATATACTTATGTTACATGCTAATGGGATTGTAGTTTGTGTATTTATGTTAAAGATTGAAATTTTATTTATATTTGATGTAGTGTATTTGCTTATTTATGTTTAGTGTAATTTATTTATTTGTAATATGTTTTTATTATTCAATTTATGTATTAAATTATTGTATAATTTTATTGATAAAAAAATAAAAAAAATTAAAAAAGGGTTGGCCCAGCCCAACCCATGGGCTAGCAAAGGGTGGGCTGGGTTGGGAATTTTACAACTCATATAAAATATGGGCTAGCCCGACCCATATTTTTTCATCCCACAAGGGCCTGGGCCGAGCTGGGCCGACTCGACCCATATTGACAAGTCTACCCAAGATATCCAATTACTTACTGCCTAACATCTTATTTTCCTTGATTCGCTATGTCACTTAGCTACAAACGCGAAAGCCCATCCATAATGTCAATAAGTAGAGTATTCATTAATTTTGAAGTATCTGAATTTAAATTCGATTAATAAATGAGTTATCCGAATATTACAACCATTTGAATATTTTTAAAATTTAATATTTTAATCCAAATTTTAATACATATCCACTACACAATAATTATCCGAATTCATTTAAAAACTCAATTATGTAAAAAATTATTAAAATACTCTTCATGAGTATTCAATTATCCAAACTCAAATCCATACCTATATCCATATACAATAATATTTCTCACCCATATTTCATATATTTCACTAAAAATTAAATTTATAAAAACACACAAATAATCAAATTTAAATTTAAATAATCAAAAACAATATTTCAAATATCAACTTAAAAAAATAAATAAAAATATTCAAATAATATCTTAAACAACATTACAAGTTTCAACAAGACAACAATATTACAAGTTTAATTAACTAATTGAGTTTGTTCTTAATTACATAAAATTAAAAAAAAAAACTAAGTTCCAAAACTATTCTAATCTCACAAGTATATATACTATAAGTTTATATAAATAAAAGTATATATATTATAATTAATAATTTTATAAATTATAATTTTTGGAATGTCAACACANCTAAAAGTAATATATATATATATATATATAGTAGTAATTATATTTCTTATAAATTAACACAATATATAGAATATATATATTAAAAGATATTACAAGTTAATTAATAATCATAGTTTCATGAATTAATTTAATTAACAATATGAGTTTGTCCTTAGTTACATGAAATAAAAAAAAATAGGTAGGTTCTATAAGTATTTTAATCTCACAACTTCTTTTTAGGTATATATATTATAAGTTTATGTAAATAAAAGTATATATATTATAATTAATAATTTTATATGTTATAATTTTTGTAATGCTAATTCAAAATAAAAAGTAAATATATTTATATTTAAAGTAAGTATACTAAATGTATATATATAATAGTAATTATATTTTTTATAAATTAACACAATATATAAAGTATATTTATAAAAGACATTATAAGTTAATTAATAATGATAATTTCATAAATTAATTCAATTAACAATATAAATTTATCTTTAACTACATGAAATAAAAAAAAAAAACATAATTGGGTTCAAGTACCAAGTAGCAAGGGGTGGTATCAACTTGACACGAGTAGTGAAATTACTAGCTAAACCCGTCCCAAACCTAATTATAAAATATCTTAACCCTATATAATTGAATTGGATACCCATTGCCATCCTTAATCGATGTTGGAGATTTCATCATTCTTTCATTTTGACCATTTAGCTGATTCTTCAGCAACCAGCACGAACAATTGGTTAGCTGACTTCGAGTTATAAATCATAATAATCTACGCATATGCTGGTCTTGGTTCATAAATGCTTAAGCATGCTTGACGAAATACCTAAGCATCCTTTTGAAAGCCAGGGAGAATTGATTCTTAAGCTGAGATCTGTTAGTTACAAGGCCACTGACCAGCAGAATGCAAAATGGGAGTTTCTCCCCATTTTAGGTGGTCAGTCCTAACTACCATATGCAGTTCCAGACTCCATGGTGCTTGATGTGAGTTAGATATGGTATCTTCAAGAAAAATGAAGAGGTTCAAGTAGCATAAAACATCATTTAAATAATGAACTTTTTGAAACATTATTACAATTCAAACCGCTAGGGCAAACAGAGCTGCTTCCACAGAGACCAAAGCAACTACATACCATCCTCGGCAATTTTGACCAGCTTTTACAATTTTCTTGAAAAATAAATGGCAACCATCTCGGCAGCACCAGAAATTAATGATCAACTACATATACCAGAACATGATTTAATGCCGTTGGATTCGTTCTCTGCAGCATGAAATAATAAAAGCAAGAAACAAGCCTTAGTTAGGACTTAGGAGAGGCTTTATGTCTCTCTACAACAGCATTAAATCCCTTCTTTGCAGTCCGGGCATTGGTTTTTGTGTGCTGTCCTCTGCAAGGCAACTTATCCTCATGCCTGATCCCTTTATAGCACTGAATAACCTTCAATCTGGTCATGTCTGCATTGACACATCGCCTCTAAATCACCCAAGAAAAGAATAATGTTAGAGAAGGTAAGTTCCTAACGCAAGGAAGTTGAGTAGAGAAACAAGTTTATACCAAATCTTCTCCAATGACATATGTGGAAGAGACATGCTCACGGAGAGACATGAGTTCTTTTCCAGTTAATTCATTAGTGAGTTTGTTATCTATATTGAGCTCGCTTAAGATCTGGCGAGCTCTAGTACGGCCAATTCCAAAGATGCTCTGAAGAGAAACTGCAAGGCGCTTGTGGTCTGGAATTTCAGCACCTCCCACACGAATGTATTGCACTTTTATTCCATGGAACTGCAGAAAACAACATGTCAACAATAATAGGTTCCAGTTGGTACCGGGGAATTCATTAAAAAAAAATATTCATTTTTTGAAGGCAAATCAAAGAAAAAAATGCCTGATTTCAACTCTCAAGCTCAACTGATCCTATCAGGTAAGCATATAAACCTTGACCAAAACAAAAGTGCAGATAAGCATATGATCCTATCTGGGTTAGCTGCAGCTGAACTTGAGGGGAAAGAAAATAGAAATCCAATTAAACAATAACACTGCTTACTGCGATAAAAGCCTTAACCGTTATCCAATTTACATCTTAGTTAAAAGAAAATTTGTTTTCTAGAGTTCAACATGTTAATAGAACAACGACAAAAAGAACATCAAAATCCTCCCATAATTAAACAGTTAATATAAATAAAAGACAAGAGCAACAGACAGTCTCATTAACCCAGAAATGTATGACATTAAAATCTTGAATATAAATAGTAATCTTGATATAATCACAAACCTTGGCAAGAGGCCTTAACGCGTAGGAATATGATCAGCAAATTCTTAATGAAGACATTTTGGCTAACGAGAATTAAGGAATGAAACTCACCGTTATGTTTTGGAGAAGCTGATGACTGACATCGGAGAGTACTCCAACTGAACCCCGTAAACCCAACATTCTGGAAGGCGGTGAGAGTAGGTTTGACAAGAATCAGAGTTTGCACTGCGGTGACTGGGTGGAGAGGGTTTTCCGAGGATTTTGTTTGCCATTTTAGGAGTGGGAACTGGGAATAGCAATTATCAACTTGGGCCGCTGAAACTTCTGAGCCCGTTATATACAAAAGCCTCGATCTGTTCCCAGTCTTGCCTTGGCCCAAAGGCTTGGGATGAGTCAATTTTCCTTTTTTCCAAAAACAAAGAAATTGCATTGGGTAATGATTGTTCCTATAAATTATTAAAGGGTAAAATACTCTCACACTTTTAAATTTTGATTGAATTTATATTAAATTTTATTTATTTTTAAAATAAACACTCTATCTTTAAAACAATATTTTTTACTAGACATGTAGATCCAATTGTTAGTCAACCGTTAGTATTTCTGACAACTTGCTAACGTGATAATAATAAAATAACAATTTTACCTCTAATTAATTTTTAAAATTATTATTATATTATTTTATTAGTTAAAAAAAAACCTTCCCATTTAGGGGGCACTGGTGCTCCTTTGGGGAGCCTTATTTAGTGCTCCCTTTTCTTGGGAGTATTGATTTGTTTTTTTTTTTTTTTTTTAATAAAATAATAATTTTTTAAATTAATAGAGAAAGAAAAGGTATTTTAGTTTTTTTATAATTTCTATTAACGGTGTTTGCACTTTTGGGGCGGAGTGTTCATTTCGAAAACTAATGAACTTTCGTATAATTTTGATAAAAACTTAAAAAAATAAGGGTATTTTACCCATTATTAAAAGATAAAATACATTAATATTTTTAAGTTTTAACCATAATTACACATAAGTTTATTAGTTTAGAAAATAAACATCAAACCCCAAACACATAAACAACGTTAATGTTAAATTTAAAATATCTAAAATACTTTTTATTCATCTATTTTTTTCTTATGCCGATCGAGGAGTTCCCTTACATCAACTAGTCTCCCATCTCCTTGGGCTCCCTTAGGGAGCACCAAATCAAGCTCTTGGCTCCCACGAGAGCACCAAATTTGGTGCTCACAAGTAGCACTGATTTGGTAGAATCTGGCGCTCTTTGGCTAGATTCGACCATGGGGTGGTAGGTTCAAAAGTAATCAACAGGCGACAGGGTTGTTTTTTTTTTCTGAAAAATTATAATTTAATAATTTTTAAAATTAATGAAAGATAAAATTACTTTTTAAATAATGTCACATCATCAAATTAATGAAAATATTAAATTAACTATTGAATTTATATATCTAGCGGAAGATATGTTTTTGAGACAGAGTATTCATTTTAAAAGTTGATGGACTCATGTGTAATTATAATTAAAACTTTGAAACTTTGTGTATTTTATCCATTATTATATTTTATATTTCAATGATCTAGTGACCTAAAGTGTAAATATTAGAATCTCATGTCGTCCACTCCATACCGTAGATGTCAAACTTTATTCATGTATATAGTGAAAACTTTAGTTACTAGTCATTCTGCATAGATAAATGTACGAAGTATTATTTGATAAAGATAACTAAGAATGTCTTCAAGGCTTATTACCATTGTTTATGTTGTCAGCATTATGAACACTATCCTGCCAAGGTTGGCTACCTGGGCCTCGAGCAACGCCAATAGAGCAGGAATGGCCTAATAATTAAGGTTGAAGCCATGATGCCAACATGGAGAGGAACGGCCCAATAATTAAGGTCTCGATGGAGTATACGCTACATAAAAGCCAACTCTTTTTGCATGAAATAGCAATGTTAATTCGTTGCCGAATATGATCACCATGAAGGTGATGTGGTCCCGGGGCTCATCCGCCTGGAATCACACAAAATGCATGTCCATGAATCCTGGTTCAACCCGGATTTCTTCTCTACAGTATAAATTAGCTATTTCCGCTTAAGGTCCAATATTGCTTGCCAATTTCAAAGAGTTCTACGAGAATTCGTTCAGCTGCAACTAGAGGTCACTTTCCATCCTTAAATATTTGGCACCACATGGAATATAAAAATGAAAATTAAAAAAAAATTATTCCAGAAAAGAAAACATTCAATTCTGTTTTTTAAGTAAGAAATAGATATAGTTTCGATTTTGTAAAACTAAAAATAATGTTTCTAATATTTGTAGGGATAAAATTATAATTTTTTTTTAAAAAATAGAGATAAAATTATAAAAAGAAGAAGGGCTTCTGCTAACCTCTTATGGTGGATACATTATTTTTTTTATAATTGAGAAAAAGAAGATTTAAACTTTATTTATTATTCTTTAGGCAAAAAATTCATACACAAACTAATGACCAAAATGCTTGAGTGCTGTGAATTCATATATTTATTGTTAAGTTAAATACTTAGATGCAAGAGTGAAGATTGATTTTTAATATGGTTCAAAATGTTCAAAGATTTTAACTTAAAATAATTGAGTCTAACTTAATAAACATAGGATTGATTATTGTTTTTTTTATTTACATAAAGGAAAACTTCGTTCTTTTACCACATAAAGGAGAATTTATCGAAATCGTAAAAAGACATACCATATATAATAAATAGGTGATATTAATTAACGATGTTCATTGCCACGTAGGAACAACGAAGCAGCGCTAGCATCCACAAACCAAACGAGCTTTCCATCTTGGGGCGAGACCATTTGAGCTGGATGTGATCCAATGGGCTTACGACTCACCATTACATCCATGAAAGGACGGGCCAGATCCATCCCCGCGGCCACGATCGCCACGTTGGCTGCCGCGTTGATCACCGGGAGAGTGAGGGTCACGCTCTCTATCGTACCGTCTTTGGAGACACAAGCAACCCACTGAGACTCTTCTTGCAAAACCGGGTCATTAGGATACAGAGACGCCACGTGGCCGTTGGGCCCTAAGGATAGGAGAACAAGATCGAATCTCGGGCAGTCGCTTGATGGAGAAGCTTGGACCGTTCGTTTTTTGACTTGTTGCCTAATAGAGAACTCGTAGCTACTCGCTGCTGATTCCCCTTCTACGCCATGGCTTACAGAGATAATGTGTGCTGGTAGTAAAGGAACCTGTATTAAATTCGTAATTAAGTGATTAAATTCCTTTGAATTAGGCCAAAAAACAAAGTCTGATTAATTAACGGGACATTACAAGAAAGGATAATTCGTTAAGTACAATTTTTTTATATAAATCACCTTACAATACTGATTATTTTATATATTTGCATATAATTAATAATAATACTAATTTCTATTATATTCAAAATGTGCTACTCATTCATAAATATTGTTTCGTTTGATTTTCTTTAATCAAAGTTTTTCAATTTTAAATTGAACTATTTTAAGTATTTGATTAAATTGAATTTTAACAAATATATATTTGATAATTATTTTATGCACAAATTTAAAATAAATTTTTTAAAATTTTAATTAATGATAATTAGATAAATTGAACTTGAAAAAATTAAATGCAATACACTAATAGTGTTAGGCAAGACGCCAGTAGCCCGTTTGAATTACGAAATAGACAAAAATAAAATAGAGTAACTATTACGTTGAAATAGAATGAGGTGAGAATAGAATAACATATATACTACGTAATTTGGTATGACGAATAGAGTAGAGTAAAAATAATTATTATGACTTATTACAACGTTTAATTGATAACAATAACTTTGAAATAAAAAAAAAAATAAAAAACAAAAATATCTTTTATTATGTATATGATTAATTATTTTTATTTTATTTTTTAAATATTAATAATGTATAGTTTAATTTAAATATTAATTATTTTAATATAATTTTATTATTTATTTTTTAATACTATTATGATAAAATATTATTAACTTTTTATATATTCTCATTAAAAATTTAATATATTAATAATTTAATAAATAAATAAAATTTTAATATTTTAATCATATTAATATTAATATTTTAAAATTTATAAAATATTTTTTTTCTTTCTTTTCTTCTCCATGGACCGACTACCGAAAAAGTGATCGGTGTAATAAGACGTCGATCTGACGTATCATGTGACCGAAACTGGCCACTAAGACGTCAGATCGACGCTTCTCGCTACTAGATCTGACCGTGAAGTGCTAGATCCAACAGTGGGATCTAGTCGAGAAGCACCAGATCCGATGCTTTCCATAGCCAAATGTAGTCGTGGAGTGCCAGATCTGGCTATTTCTCGATTCAATCTTATTGAAAAGGGCTAGATCGATGCTTTCTGACCATATTCGGTCGTGAAACTGTCGTAGCCGTCGCCATCTCCGATGATGAGTGCAGGTTAGAGAGAGAATGAAAGAGAAAAGAATATGAAAAAAGAGAAAAAAAATGAGAAGAAAAAAAACATTTATAAGTCTAAAATTGTAATATTTTAAATTATAAAAATATTTTATTCTCATTAAATTTTAATATTATTCCTCCAATTATGGAATAACAAAACTCATGCTGCACTATTGGTACAAGAAATAGCTAAGATATTCCCTGTCTATTCCCAAGGGAATAGTTTACCTTCGTTTGGTACAATAATAACTATTCTTTAAAATGGGTCAAAATCAAGCATAACTATACCCGAGCTTCCCCATATGTTTTTTATTCCATAATTGAAGGAATAACTCTAAAATGAGATGAGACTAAAATGCTCCTTATAACTTAAAAATATTACAACCCTAGGCCTATAAATATTTTTTTTTCATTTTCTCTTCTTTTTTGCTCTTCTCACGTTCTTTTCTCTCTCATTCTCTCTAAGTGACACTCAACAGTGAAAATGACGGTGGCGATGACTACGACCATGACGACGGCAACAACTGTGACGACGATTTCACGACAAAATATGATCAGATAAGATTCAAGCGGAGATCTAACCAAATATGACACTTAAAAGCCAGATCTAGCCGCGAGAAGCACTGGATCTGGTGCTTCCCAACCAGATCCCATAGTTGGATCTAGCACTCCACAACTAGATCCAACCGAAAGGGAAGTGCTGATCTGAAGCCGTAATGGTCAAATCCAACCACATGGTGCACCAAATCGATATTTTATTACACCGATTACCTTTTCGACGACCGACCCATAAAAAAAATAAAAAAATTATTTATAAAATTTAAAATATTAATATTTTACATAAAATTTAAACATTATTAATATTAATAATTAAAATATTAATATTTTAAACTATTAATGTTTTATTTATTAAATTATTAATACATTAAATTTTTAATAAATATAAATAAAAAAATAAAAAATAAAAAAAAATATATTATAAATAAAATATTATTAATTAAAAATATTAATAATTAAATTATATTAAAATATTAATATTTAAATTATAAATTATTAATATTTTAATTAATTATAAATTATTAATATTTAAAAATAAATAATTATATATATTAATAAAAAATATTTTTTATCTTTTTATTATCTATTATTTTTTTATTTCAAAATTATTATTACCAACCAAATACTATCATAAATCATAATAATTATTTTTACTCTATTTTATTAATTATATCAAATTACGTAACACTTATTTTATTTTATATTCATCTTATTCTATTCTTACATAATAATTATTTTATTTTATTTTTATTTATACCGCAAATCAAATATTCTTATAAAAAAACTTAAATTCAATTAAACTTTAATTTTATCCCATTTTCAAAAATAACTATTACTAAATAATAACTATTTCTTATGACATTGCATACCAAATGAAGTTAAAAATAAAACATGAGAATAGACAAAGTATAGCTTAACTATTCCCTGTACCAAACATGCATTAATAGCATTAAAAAGGGCGTCGTAATAGTAATTTTTTTTTTAACCTACGCTAATATATGAAATTATCAATTGAGGAATTATCAAGAATAGTACAAAAGGACCTGTCAATTCCTAACACTCCCTGCACACTACACGAGTCTAGCCCGAATACTCCCACTCTCTTTTTACGCTGCCATTAGATGCCAACTTCTGGTTGCTCAAATACAGCAAAAATTTCAGACATATCGAAAGGATACAAATGAATTAGTAATTATTTGATTCAAATTTATGAACCTCGCTATACCATATTATTTATCGTTGGCTTAAATAGTTATAAATTCTTGAATCACTATCAATTTCTTTAATTTAAATTCCTATTCTTTTATTAGATTTAAATGAACCATTTTAATTTATATCCAAACAAATTTTTAACTTACGTGGAAAATTAAGCACCGTCAAGTCCCAACTACTATTTTTGGCTCATGTGACTTGAAGATGTAATCACATGGTAGAACAAAAAATTCAAAGATTTGGTGAACCACAATCGTTACCTCTGTTATCGATCATCGGTGGTTGATTGCCATCGTTTACTGACGCCAAAATCACAAAAAAAAGAAGAAGCCTTTTTCAATTTCTTTTATTATTTTCTTATCTGCTTTACTCAGAGTAATTTTTTAAAATATAAAAAAAAACTGAAGATCTAAAAGTTTTGAGATTTGTTGAAAATCGAGTGGACGTGTGGAGTGAGAGAGAGAGAGAGGAATTAGTAGCAAAATATTGCCATGACTAGATACAGATTTTGTCTTTTTGTGAAAAAAAAGAGAATAATGAGGAAAAATAGAGATTTTTTTTTAAAAAAATTAAATCAATTAAAAGGTAGAAGGATGAGTACGGAACTCAGAAATAGGATTTTTTTTAGGTTTGGTTGGTGACGAAAGACACCAACGAGAGGAGACAACAATGGTCAGATTCTGGGTAGATCCTAGAGATCGTGAGGCAAAGTGAGGATAGAGAGAGAAAAAGGAAGGAACAAATGAAAAGGTTTATATGGAATTCTCAAAACTAAGTCGTTTTAAAGAAAAGTGGAAAATTATCACATAATTACATTATCAAATAATAATATGAATAAAAAAGTTAACCTTTTACCAAGTAACTAACTATTCGAAAGGGTAAACAGAGATGAAGGATGCAAAATAACCTTGGAGATGAAACATTCTTTGGCTTGCCAATAGAGGCTATCAGGGTGTAACTTGGCGACGACGTTCTCCTCCGCCCAAAATACATGCCATTTCGGCCAGTCCACCAGTCTCAAGAACGGTGCTTTGGTCAGTTTCCTGCATTACAAAATGATCATACACAAAAAATGAAAAGGAGAGAGAACCAAACCATAAAGAAAAACAAGTATTATAGTGTGTATGCAAAAGGTTTATAAGGACCCTAAGCGCTTCGGTATGTCTCCTCCAGAGAGAACAAGAGAAAAAGAGCCTATATCTTTCACAGCAGATTCAGCGACTTGAAGCACATAGTCAGCAAGACCTGACGATAGCTCTTCACTGCTATCAAATAGTCTCAGCTCTGGCTCTATCTTCTCCATTGCTTGCAGCTCAGTTTTCTCCTCTCAATACACCAAGTTTCTTCACAACACATAATATATATATACACTAGCAGCAGGAAGACCAGCAAAAGAGAGAGAGAGACTTTTGGGGCATTTACGGCGAAGAAACATGAATAATGCTGTAGGCTTTCTTTCACGTTTCTTGGAGAATTGGGAGAACAATAAATTACCAACATTTTGCCGCCTTCAAGAGAGGAGCACAGGAACCCCTACTGCAACTAGGATTTTTTGTGGTCGTTCTTTCTAGTTTTAAATTACGAAACAACCCCTAGTCGCTTCTCAAGATTTGATGTTTCGGGGCAATAAATCACATGTTGCTTCTATTTTTAAAAGTTTGACTGAAGTATTGGATAAGGATGAAGTTACTGGAAGGCAGTTAATGGTTGGCCAGCGCGAGGACCAGCAATGCTAGGCCAAGGCCATTATTCCATTACCCTTCAAATTTGTGGAACCTCAAACCCAATGAGGTCCTGACAATCGGGGTTTAGCTCAAGTACTAATTATTCAGTCCTTTTACCTGTGCATTTCGGGTTGCGTTTTTCTTTTGTTTTACTTGCCAGGCAAATGTGATCCAGGTATATTTCTAGACAGGGCTACCAGCTCAAACTCCTAGTGTGGCTTTTTCATGTTTCATCTTACTAGTCAATCACGTGTTGAAGAGATGGTTCATAATACGATTCCAACCCCCCCAAATTAACTCCAACCACAATACATTTGTGAATAATTAAATTGAGTTTTGTCTTTTCATACATGCAAAAGACAAAAAAAAATGTACATAAATATTACTACTTCCTGCAAGCTACGTAATGATAAGAAAAATCAGATCCTATATTTGTTGTAGCCTAAGCTTGTCCTTTGGACAGATCAGGTTGAACAAGTAACAGATGATCTTCATATGATCTTTCAGTACTCCTTTTAATATGTACTCTTTGCCATTGATCGATTAGTATATTGATAGATCAGGTCTGAAATTAGCCAACTCTGGAGCGAGCTAGGTTCACTTCAAACCTCAAATTGCCTTATGTATGTTTTATTTTATTTTGTTGGATACGGAAGTTCATTATTCGTGTTCTTCTGTATGCAAGTTCTGTACTTGTTTTCATTCTTTACGGAATAGCAGGCTAGCCTGTTAACTAACACGATTCTTAGCTTTGACCTTATCGTTCAGTTCTTATTGTTTCTGGTTCTCTACGTAAAAAGGAATTTTCAACTTGGTTCTCTAAATATATATTGAAATAATAGTAACTTGCCTTAAAGTTTTGGGACTCTCTCCCACAAAAAAAAAAGTTATAGGCCTTTAATTAGGGAACCATAGTGGAGATTAATGATGGAGAATTGTAGATTTATTTTACAGAAAAAGCTCTCTATGGGAGACATGAAGGAGCACTTGTTCACTTCGATCTATTAAATTAAGTTCATGACTTTATAGAAAGAGAAATTCTAAATAACATAAAAGGACTTTTGCTAGTATACATATGTTCTTGACTTTCTTGTTTCCCATGCATGGACTGAAAGCGCCCGGAGACCTAGATAGTAAACATGATTTGTTTAATTAATTAAAACACGCGGGAATTGAAGTTTGATCTAGAGGAGGGAATTAACTATTAGTTTGAAGTCCTCAAAGCTAACAGCTCCATCGCCATCTGCATCCATGGAAGCAATAACCCCCTGGCATTCCTCCAGGGACAACTCAACTCCAAGATTCCCCAGGATTTGATATAACTCCGTCGCTGTCACAGCCTCTTCCCCATCAACATCAAAAGCCTGGAAAGCGCTCCTGAGAAAACTTGCAAGGTCCCCGAGTTCCATGTCCTTCGTGTTCATCTCCAGGAACTCTTCGATGCTCAGCAATCCATCCTTGTTAGTGTCTCCTTGTTGCATCATTGCCGTTACATCTTGTTCACTAGCGTTGTAACCAAGCGAACCCAGGATTCCACCCAGCTCCGCAGCATTGATTGCTCGATCGTTGTCTGCATCAAATGCTCTGAATGCCTCCACCAGACCCAGGACATGGCTCAGTGTCTCAGTTTCTGCAGACAAAGAACCCGGTTGAGCCATGGAGCTTAAATTTTACCATTCAACTTACCTTTGCCTCGCTCCCTTCCTATAAATAACTAGCGGAAAAGATTGGATCGCATATTTCTTTTTTGGCAAGGTGGCACTGGCACCTTTGTGTCGACATAAAGTTGAAGTGAAAAGAATGTCAGATACGCTTAAAGGTTCTTATCCTCCCTTTTGGTTGACAGTATGCTGATTCTCGCCCTCAAATTTGACAAGGTTGCTTAAATTATTCTCTTGCTTCGTTGCTGATAAGGTGATTCGGCCTAACGATTAATACGTGTTCCTTATTAAGGCAGTTGAGAGTTAAGATTCAAGCCTCATCTCTCCTTTAAGACTTGCTGACATATTGCAAAAAGAAAAAACTCCTATCGTGCCTTGGATCAAGATGTAGCTTTTTGAAAGAAAGATTGTAAATGTACTAATATAACATGAGTCTAGATATCAGGAATGGGTAATATATGTTGTAATGTTTTTTAGAAATTTTTATTAGACTATGATTATATAAATTTACTTGATATTGTATGGAATACAAACTCAAGGTAGGGTAGCACTATAATTCACTTTCTTTATCAACTTGGCAAAGGTACCATATATATATTGGGTTGCTATCTCACCAACGAATGGAAGTCTATTTCCCTCACAAGTTGTTTCCAGCTAAACACTATCTTGCTTTCTGGGATTCCTGATAAAATAGATGCCAATATTCACTTGTACAAAAATAGTGACACCTCGAAAGAGGAGCCGTTGTTTCTCAAGAAACCTAGGAAAATAACAAAAATTGGTTATTATTAGTGCTCAATATTTGGGCCTTGGCCACAAGAAAAAGGAACTTGAGGTTGTAAGTCCATGCATTGACCAGAGTCGGTGGTGGTCTGGTTTAGAATGAAACCCTTCGGCCTGCTCGTTGGAAAGGGTTTTTAGTGGTCTCAGGCTCTGAGCCTACATTACCTGGATTTGGCCTCTCTTGTTCTTCGGCCTATCAAGGTTCAGTTAATTGGACTGGACTACATAAATATATTATATATATATTCAAGCGGAAGAATTAACACTTTCAAGTTTCCAAGTAATTGTGTCAAAAGAGTGATAAGTATACAAGCCATAAAACTGACAATAAGTTTCAATTTGAAATCTTCAAAATTTTGAGCAAATTTAAAGACTTTCTGAAAAATTGAATCGACATCTTAGTTTCATTTCATGATAAATTAAATCCTCATTTTAATTAATTATTTTTCTTTTACCTTAATATGATTAATGTGAAATCAAAATGCAAAAAGCAATTATTCGATCTGTTAAGATTCAATCACATAGATTAGATATTTAAATTTTTAGACTTACCAATATTTTAGGGAAATTTAGTGGTAACAAGCGGCCATTAACGAAACAGAAAGTTGGAAAGCATAGAAATTTCTGATCATGAACAAAAATGGGAGGGCCGAACCAATACATTTCTATCAAACATAGCATGCTTTACTTCAAAACCCAAGTTCAATCCCCTTGACTTCGCAATGCAATTTCCTATTTGAGCCTTTTTCTGTCAAGGTCAAATATGTGGGGAAGACATTTAGAGAAGCATTACTTCATTTATGTGTTTCAAACTTCTTTTTGAAAAAAAAAATCCCCACAACACATTTGAACTTTAAGTAAACTTGCTAATTTTTCTTTTCTTATGAAATTAAGTAATAAATTAGTATGACAGGTCATTATCCATGTAGACACCTCAAAAAAAATAATATAATAAAAAAAATATATAATAAAAAATATATAATAAAATAAAAAATAAATAAATAAAAAGAGAGAAAGAAATGACTGGGCGTATGCCTGGCCATCCCTTCCCCAACCACCATGCATGATGGGGCTCGGCCACTAACTCCTTGGTGCCAGAACTCCATTGCTGGGTTGTCCAAATTTTTGGACAACCTAGCTTTTAAGGACACCACCTGCAAAACCAAAAGAGAGATCAAAATCCAAAAAAAAAAAAATCCTAAATCTACCAGCAAGCTACCTAGCCACAGGCAAAAATAAAAAAACAACAATCAAAAAACAAAGCACAATAACATATATACAAAAAAACAAAAAAAATGAGAGAGAGTAGGGGGCTAGGATTTGGATTCGGGTTTGTTTGAGTGAGGGAGATTGGTGAGTTTTGAAGGAAGTGTTGGATCTTTGGAGTGCCGGCTAAAGGAGAGTGGAAGCCAAAGCTTTTCGAGGTCGGTATACCAGCCACCGACAAGGGAAAGGGTAGACCCTGTTGGGTCACCGTCGACCGAGGCAGGGAGTGCTAGATCCGTCGATCGGAAGGAAAGAAGGCTTTGAGGGAGAGAGGGAGGCTGAAGTCTCATCGGTCGACGGTGAGGAAAACGGTGGAAGCGCCAGCCATAAGAGAAAGAGAGAGAGAGGGGAAAAATTTTAGAGAGAAGGCAGAGAGGCCGGCGGCTAGAGAGAGAAAAGAGGGCAAAAAATGAGAGGAGAAGAGAAAAAGAAAGCTTAAAAACTTAGGTTTAAGGTCTCCAAAACGATGTCGTTTTGGAGGAGCACAAGTTGCCAAACAAACACTCCAAATGGTGCGTTTTAGGCTCAGTTTAGTGGACCTAGGAAGTCAGATCCAGTGTAGCAGACTCGGGCTTTTTGTGGGTCTCCGAATTGGGCCAATTGCAACCCAATAAGGTATAACTCTTCTTTTTTTGCTTGGGTTTATTTTAGTTAGTATTGGGTCGAGCCCACTTTAATTAAAATGCATTTATTTTTTTTAGAAAAGAAATATATATATATATATATATATATATATATATATATTGAAATTA
>NC_030857.1:5914297-5923916 GCF_000208745.1 Theobroma cacao | reverse complement strand
AATTAAAATGCATTTATTTTTTCTAGGAAAGAAATATATATATAATATGAATGCTTATATTTAATATTAAAAAATAAAAATGATAGTAATAATAAAAAATAATAGTAAAGATGCATAGTTTAGAGAAATATATATATATAACATAAGAAAATTCATAATAGATTTAGTTTGTTTTTTTTTTAAATAAATATAGTAATAATGATAAGTAAATGAGAAGAAATAAAAAAAATAAAAATAATAAAATAATAAAAATAAAAAAAATGAATGAAATGATTATTTGAAAAATTTCACCTAAGATAGGTAAAGAGTTGCATCTTCTAAGTGGATTTTTTTTTTAATGCGAAGTTCGAGACGGATTTTCACCGAAGCGTCGGGATAAATCCGAACTCCAAATTTCAATACCCATCAACTCAAATAATCGTTGCTAAAATAATAATATATATTGAGAAAAATAAATCTACATAATATCACATTTAAATCTAGGTTAGTGTAGTTAGTTAATTAGCAAATAAATATCATTAAATAAAATTAAGTTAACCATTAATTTAATTAATTATTTATTTGATTAAAAAAGGAAAATAATACATAAGATGGAATATTAATTCACTATGCTAGTTAAAGAATATAGATTTAAATAGGAAACTCTAAAAAATAATAATAAATAATTAAATAATACTAAGTATATAAACAATGTGATAAATATTTAAATACATAGTTGGGTGAATTATGAATCACCTAAGTCAATAAACGCGTGCATGTAGACATCAGCATTTTATCCTGTCATAGCACGCTACATTTATTTTGTAAATGGCGCGAGAATTCCGATGATGGGATTTTCCTGAGGAGCTTGTAGAGACGAGTTCTTCCGGGGATATCTCTATGTGAGAAAAATTTCGAGACTTCACCAAAGCGTTGGGATGGTCTTCGAATGATTTTCCAATAAAAGATTACCGACTCAATTATTTAAAATAAACAAGTCATGACATCATTTTATGCTTGCATCATGTGCATACGTAAAACCAAATAAAAAAACTCAGTCAGTCAATTTAATAAAAATTTAATTAATAAGTAGTGATTAAATTAAAGGTAGGCTATAATAAGATAACTTAAGATTAAATGGTACCGTTCGTGGAACGGGCGCTATGGAGGTGCTAACCCTTCTCCGTGCGTAACCGTACTCCCGAACCTGTCTCTAAACAACGTAGATCAGTTCTCGTTCTTTCGACGGACCTAAAATTAATTAAGGACTTCGTCGATTAGAATCGGATTAATAAGTGACCAATCACACCTAGATAAGAAAAAAAAGATTGATGGCAACTCCCTAACCATTTTAATTTTCGCCCGCGTCTGGAGGTCGGGTTCCCGGACCGGCATGTTACGACAGATGGCTACTCCACTGGGGACATCGAGAGTCAAACCATTAATTAATCATAAGTTATCTTAAGCCTTAAATAATTTGTTGTTTTCCCTAGCATCAATTTTGCATATTTTTGTTTAATGCATTCAGTTATTTTGCTATTATTACTTCACTATTTTTAATAATTACGGGAAATTTAGGATAAGGGGAATGTGAAATTATTGGTCCAAGGTCAATATATTCCTTCTCACACACTACTCCGGTGTTGGTGCCACCGATGGTTAGAAAACCTCTTATTTTGTATTTGACTGTGAACAAGAATTCTATGGGATGTGTATTGAGACAACATGATGAAACGGGGAAGAAAGAACGGGCCGTATATTACTTGAGCAAGAAATTCACGAAGTATGAGTCCAAATATTCTGCGATCGAAAAGATGTGTTGTGCGCTAGCATGGACTGTCCAGAGGCTCCGACAGTATATGTTGTATCACACAACATGGTTTGTGACGAAATTAGATCCCATCAAGTATATTTTTGAAAAACCCTACCTGTTTGGAAGAATAGCTCGATGGCAAGTGCTATTGTCTGAGTATGATATTGTGTATGTATCCCAAAAATCAATCAAAGGGAGCGCCATCGCCGATTTCCTTGCAGATCGAGCTAATGAGGATTATGAATCTATAAGTTTCGATTTTCCAGATGAAGATTTGATGGTCGTCTTGCACATAGAAAATGATGATTCCAATGAACTTAATCTATGGAAGATGTATTTTAATGGAGCATCCAATACTTTGGGGCACGGAATTGGGGCAGTGTTGATTTCTCCAAATGGAAAGTATTATCCAGCCACAACGAGATTAAATTTCAATTGTACTAATAATATGGCGGAGTATGAAGTGTTGGTAATGGGATTACAAGCAGCAATCGAGATGAAGGCTGACATGATAGATGTTTACGAAGATTCGGCTTTGGTGATATGTCAAATGAGAGGTGAATAGGAAACTAGAGATTCTAAACTAGTTCCATATAAAAAGTTGGTTATAGAATTAAGCAAACAGTTCAAAGAAATCAGCTTCAACCATTTGCCTCGAGAAGAGAATCAGATTGCTGATGCTTTGGCCACCCTCGCAGCGATGTTCAAAATAAAAGAAGCGACTGATGTACGCCCTTTTGATTTAGAAGTCCGTGAAGTCTCTGTACACTGCTTGAATGTTGAGGAAGAGGTTGATGGTAAGCCGTGGTATCATGATATCATGCCATACATCCAGCACCAGGCATATCCTGAGAATGTCACGGACAATGACAAGCGAACTCTTAGAAGATTAGCAATGGGTTTCTTCCTTAGCGGAGAAGTGCTCTACAAAAGGAGTCCAGATCAAGTACTCTTGAGATGTGTGGATATTACGGAAGACAACAAAATAATGAAAGAAGTCCACGAAGGAACTTGTGGAGCTCATGCTAATGGACATATGTTGGCTAGACAAATTATGAGAGCTGGTTATTATTGGTTGACATTGGAATTAGACTGCATAAACTTTGCTCGAAAATGCCACAAGTGTCAAGTTTACGCTGATAGAATCCATGCTCCACCAGCCCCATTGCACATTTTCATAGCACATTGATCATTTTCAATGTGGGGAATGGATGTGATTGGGCTTATTACGCCGAAAGCCTCTAATGGACATCGATTCATATTGGTGGCCATTGATTATTTCACGAAATGGGTAGAAGCAGCTTCCTATGCCAATGTGACACAAAAGGTGGTGTGCAAGTTCATCCAAAAGGAGATCATATGTCGGTATGGGCTACCGGAAAGGATCATCACTGATAATGCAAGCAATTTGAATGGTGCGATGGTGAAGGAGGTTTGCACTAAATTCAAGATCAAACATCATAACTCGATAACTTACCGTCCGAAGATGAACGGAGCGGTAGAGGCAGCCAATAAAAATATCAAAAATATTGTCGAAAAGATGACTGAAGTTTATAAAGACTGGCATGAAAAACTTCCTTTTGCCTTGCATGCATATCGAACTTCTGTGCTTACCTCCACCGGGGCAACTCCGTATTTATTAGTATATAGTACAAAAGCAGTTCTACCTGTTGAAGTAGAAATCTCATCACTGAGAGTGTTGATGGAAACAGAATTGGAAGATGCTGAGTGGGTCCGCTCCCGTTACGAACAATTGAATCTGATTGAGGAGAAAAGGCTTGCAGCTCTTTGTCATGGCCAGATGTACCAACGAAGGATGATGAGAGCATACGAGAAAAAAGTTCATCCCAGGCAATTTCGAGAAGGAGAGTTGGTTTTCAAGAGAATACTCCCTAATCAAACTGATTTTCGGAGAAAATGGATGCCGAATTGGGAAGCACCGTATGTGGTAAAGAAGGTTTTTTCAGGAAGAGCTTTAATTTTGGCTGACATGGATGGGGAAGATTTGCCTAATCCGATAAATGCGGATGCGGTAAAGAAGTACTATGCTTAAAAAAAAAAAACCAGAAGGGGTTCGTGGTGAAAACCCAAAAAGGGCAGCTCGTACCTAAAGGAGGAGACTCATGCTGAAAACCCAAAAATGGAGGCTTGAGGTCGAAAAGCAGGAAGTTATAATGAAATTTAAAGATGTCAGCCTAAATGGGACACAAGATTGAGGTAGAAATACATTATGAATGGAGCTCCACAATTTCACAAAACAGGGGAAGTTAGGGAGTCTGCAACCCACAGATTTGCTCAAAGCATCAATCAAGGACAATTCTTGAAATCGAATATCAGATTGTTTTCTCTGAATGGTCTGAGTGTTCATCACTTAAAGATCTAATGTTTGCTCTGTAAATTCTCTTTGCCTTGAATTATTTGATTTCTCATATATGAAATTCTCCTTTGCCTCTTTATTTTAACCCTTTCATTATTTACCATCCCATGATTCACATAGTGATTGTCATAGAAATGAATGATGACTGGTAAAAAAAATAAACTAATTAAGTAAGAAATTACACTCATTGTTCAGCAAAAAACTTAATGATGAGAAAAAAAGGAATGGCAGAGCCTCGAACCTAAGGCAAAGTCAAATGTCAAAAGAGAGGGTACTTAAGAAAAATCTGGAGTTACCTGAAGTCTCCAGAAGGAAAGAAAACAGGCAAAGAAGATCGAGAGTTACAGTGAAAAATCGGATGAAACAAGAGAAGGGTCTCGGAGCCTTAATGAATCATAAACATGAAAACATTTCATCATGTCAATCACGCATACATGTCTAGCCATGCACCCGACAAGAATCAAAATTAATTCATGTCCCAAGCTTCGAAGGTAGAAATTCACTTGACCTAAAGTGTTGGGATTGTAAAACTTTGATGGAAGGATTTGAGTTTTTTCATTTCATGTTAATCTAATTAAGTTAGCATTAAAGAATTTAATCGAACCTGTTGTGAGATAGGTCGAGCCTAAATTTAGTTTAGGAATTTTAATTTTGTTTTAATCAAACCTGTTGTGAGATAAGTCGAGCCTAGATTAAGTCTAAAAATTTTAATTTTTTTTAAATCGAACCTGTTATGAGATAGGTCGAGCCTAAATTTAGTTTAAGAATTTTAATTTTGTTTAAATCAAACATGTTGTGAGATAGGTCGAGCCTAGATTAAGTCTAAAAATTTTAATTTTGTTAAAATCGAACCTGTTATGAGATAGGTCGAGCCTAAATTAAGTTTAGGAATTTCAATTTTTAAATCGAATCTGTTGTGAGATAGGTCAAGCCTAGATTAAGTCTAAAAATTTTAATTTTGTTTAAATCGAAACTGTTATGAGATAGGTCGAGCTTAAATTTAGTTTAGGAAGTTCAATTTTGTTTAAATCGAACCTGTTGTGAGATAGGTCGAGCCAAAATTAAATCTAGAAATTTTAATCGAATTTGTTCTAATATGGGTCAAGCCTAGATCAAGTCTAAAAATTTCATTTTTGTTTAAATCGAACTTATTTTGAGATAAGTCGATTCTAGATCGATTTGATTAAATCAACTAGCTTCGAGATAAGTCAAATGTGGTGTCTACGTCTTTGCATTATCCTTGATTCTCAAGAATGTATAAAGAGGGACAATTGTAGACACCTCAAAAAAAAATAATAAAATAAAAAATATATATAATAAAAAATATAAAATAAATAAATAAATAAAAAGAGAGAAAGAAATGGCTGGGCGTATGCCTGGCCATCCCTTCCCCAACCACCATGCATGATGGGGCTCTGGCCACCAACTCCTTGGTGCCAGAACCCCATTGCCGGGTTGTCCAAATTTTTGGACAACCCAGCTTTTAAGGCACCACCTGCAAAACCAAAAGGGAGATCAAAATCCAAAAAAAAAAATCCTAAATCTACCAACAAGCTACCTAGCCATAGGCAAAAATAAAAAAACAACAATCAAAAAACAAAGCACAAGAACATATACACAAAAAAAAATGAGAGAGAGCAGAGGGCTAGGATTTGGATTCGGGTTTGTTTGAGTGAAGGAGATTGGTGAGCTTTGAGGGAAGGGTTGGATCTTTGGAGTGCCGGCTAAAGGAGAGTGGAAGCCAAAGCTTTTCGAGGTCGGTATACCGACCACCGACAAGGGAAAAGGTAGACCCGGTTGGGTCACCGTCGACCGAGGCAGGGAGTGCCAGATCCGTCTATCGGAAGGAAAGAAGGCTTCGAGGGAGAGAGGGAGGCTGAAGTCTCACTGGTTGGCTGTGAGGAAAACAGTGGAAGCGCCGGCCATAAGAGAAAGAGAGAGAGGGGAAAAATTTTAGAGAGAAGGCAGAGAGGCCGACGACTAGAGAGAGAAAAAAGGGCCAAAAATGAGAGGAGAAGAGAAAAAGAAAGCTTAAATACTTAGGTTTAAGGTCTCCAAAACAACGCCATTTTGGAGGAGCACAAGCTGCCAAGCAAACACTCCAAACGGTGCATTTTGGGCTCAGTTTAGTGGACCTAGGAAGTCAGATCCAGTGCAGCAGACTCGGGCTTTTTGTGGGTCTCCGAATTGGGCCAATTGCAACCCAATAAGGTATAACTCTTCTTTTTTTGCCTGGGTTTAGCCCACTGTAATTAAAATGCATTTATTTTTTCTAGGAAAGAAATATATATATAATATGAATGCTTATATTTAATATTAAAAAATAAAAATGATAGTAATAATAAAAATAATAGTAAAGATGCATAGTTTAGAGAATATATATATATNTAGGAAGTCAGATCCAGTGCAGCAGACTCGGGCTTTTTGTGGGTCTCCGAATTGGGCCAATTGCAACCCAATAAGGTATAACTCTTCTTTTTTTGCCTGGGTTTAGCCCACTGTAATTAAAATGCATTTATTTTTTCTAGGAAAGAAATATATATATAATATGAATGCTTATATTTAATATTAAAAAATAAAAATGATAGTAATAATAAAAAATAATAGTAAAGATGCATAGTTTAGAGAAATATATATATATAACATAAGAAAATTCATAATAGATTTAGTTTGTTTTTTTTTTAAATAAATATAGTAATAATGATAAGTAAATGAGAAGAAATAAAAAAAATAAAAATAATAAAATAATAAAAATAAAAAAAATGAATGAAATGATTATTTGAAAAATTTCACCTAAGATAGGTAAAGAGTTGCATCTTCTAAGTGGATTTTTTTTTAAATGCGAAGTTCGAGACGGATTTTCACCGAAGCGTCGGGATAAATCCGAACTCCAAATTTCAATACCCATCAACTCAAATAATCGTTGCTAAAATAATAATATATATTGAGAAAAATAAATCTACATAATATCACATTTAAATCTAGGTTAGTGTAGTTAGTTAATTAGCAAATAAATATCATTAAATAAAATTAAGTTAACCATTAATTTAATTAATTATTTATTTGATTAAAAAAGGAAAATAATACATAAGATGGAATATTAATTCACTATGCTAGTTAAAGAATATAGATTTAAATAGGAAACTCTAAAAATAATAATAATAATTAAAATAATACTAAGTATATAAACAAGGTGATAAATATTTAAATACATAGTTGGGTGAATTATGAATCACCTAAGTCAATAAACGCGTGCATGTAGACATTAGCATTTTATCCTGTCATAACACGCCACATTTATTTTGCAAATGGCACGGGAATCCTGATGATGGGATTTCCCCTAGGAGCTTGTAGAGACGAGTTCTTCCGGGGATATTTCTAGGTGAGGAAAATTTCGAGACTTCACCAAAGCGTTGGGATGGTCTTCGAATGATTTTTCAATAAAAGATTACCGACTCTATTATTTAAAATAAACAAGTCATGACATCATTTTACGCTTGCATCATGTGCATACGTAAAACCAAATAAAAAAACTCAATCAGTCAATTTAATAAAAGTTTAATTAATAAGTAGGGATTAAATTAAAAGTAGACTATAATAAGATAACTTAAGATTAAATGGTATCGTTTGTGGAACGAGCGCTATGGAGGTGCTAATCCTTCTCCGTCTGTAACCGTACTCCCGAATCCGTCTCTAAAAAACGTAGATCAGTTCTTGTTCTTTCGACGGACCTAAAATTAATTTAGGACTTCGTCGATTAGAATCGGATTAATAGGTGACCAATCATACCTAGATAAGAAAAAAAAGATTGGTGGCGACTCCCTAACCATTTTAATTTTCGTCCGCGTCTGGCGGTCGGGTTCCCGGACCCGCACGTTACGACAATCCACCGTAACAAATCAAGCTCACTTCTGTATTGTAACATAAACCAATTAAGTGGAGAAAAACAAGGCAAGAAAAAGGAGGAAGCTTGAAAAATCTGAAAAATTTTCAGCGTCCCAACTCCTGTGAGCACGAGCTAAGGTCCTTTCATGTCTTTCCAGTCCCAAGTACCTCAGTGAGCTTCCTCAAGGTTTTGGGTGTCAAAAGATTATGATCTTTGAATGTGATTGACAAATGCAGAAAGCCAATGACAATGAGGCAGTACTGGTCCTGCCAACGCCTCTCTGCCTTATCCACATTTTCGAGCTGTCCACCACAAAATATGAAAATTATCATCCTTTATCTAATTACTCTGTCTACGCAAATCTCTCTCAACGGGCCATTGGTTAATTTGTACATCTTGCTCGAAAGCTTTTTGTCGTTCGATACTCTTCCATCGTTCCAACCAGACGCGCAGTTGTGTGTAAGATGTTTAGTTTGAATATATTAACATCAGAAAGTCGTTCTCAAGGCGTAGAAAAATATCAACTGGGGAGTTAGAAGCAAGTTGCCCACATAAATTCTGACAGCCATCTCGTGTTCGGAACCAGCAATGTCGATTGGTTAGACTTTGTTATCAACATTAAGACAGCCATTTGTTCCCCTTAGAAATCTTTGGCTCCCTATTGTGATGTAGTTGCACAAAAGCTGAACATACCACTTGTCAGAAACTATTATTGCATTCAAATACTATACACAAATGGGAGCGACTTAAGAAAGGCGACTTGACCACTGAAAAACGGAGAAATAGGGGGTTTCCAATGCCAGCGCAAAATCTGTTTATCTAAATCTTAATCATAATTAACAGCTTCTCAAGTTAACAATAGTGTATATATCTATAATCAAAAGCACCATAAGAGTAATCCATTTGTTTCCAAAGATCACATTGTCTTTAGGGTATTTTAACACACTAGAAGAATACAAGAATGGCTACTACCCTGTTTTATATATATATATATATATATAAAATTAAGTAAAGAAAATGCAACTTACAATTTCTTCTGCATTGTTAATTAGACGCCCACAGTCCACAGGGGTTGGGAAAGTAACAGGCCAAATTAAAATTGCTGCCCATGGCCACTAGACAGCGGAGCATCAAACTGTTAAAACAAATAAAATAAATATATAAAATGATCAAATGCTACTACCACCCAAAGTGTTTGGAGGCTATTTCCAAATTGTGCGGACTTTCAATATTCTATCCTGCCGACAAACATGCCACTTACATTTCAACCAATTAAATTATCCTAATGATACTTCCAAGATAATTAAAAATAATCTATGACGTTTATTTCAGCAATTGCGTACTTGTTTTTTTCTTTTATTTGTTACGTAACTTTTCTTAAAATTTGAACTCCAATTATATATTTTTTCTGGCGCAAGAGCGGCTAAAGCCCATAGTTTCCCAAGCTTGGCTCATAGGCTTCCTTTGCTAAATATAAATTTAATGTATTAAGCTTTCTTAAATGCTCAATATATATATATATATATATATATATATATATATATATATATATATATATATATAT
>NC_030857.1:5861585-5914161 GCF_000208745.1 Theobroma cacao | reverse complement strand
ATATATATATATATATATATATATATATATATATATATATATATGCCATCATCATTGCTAGCTAGTTCATTAAAGTGCATTCTTTCTATAGTAGTCAAAGGAACTTTTAGGAATAAAGTGCAAGTGTTCTACTAAAATTTGTCCATCTACCAATTTTTTAATTGAGGGCCATTCACACATTGCAGCAATGTACAATTAAAGAACTGAAAAACCAAGGTGGTTTTCACATAGTAGGATTTTTGTTGGGTGACAAATATTTTTGTTTTGAGGTCGAACACTCCTAGTGAATTGCTGACTTACAGATCAGTTGGAAATTTCTTCATTGGCCATTTCTACCTCTTCATAAATGTTTCTTCTTTATATTCAACACTGGATTGAATTTCTTAACGATTAATCAAAATCTGGTTGATTCAGCATGCATATGTGGTCCTCAACTTAACCAAAGAATCATTTGGATTTGAGATTAATTTCGCCAACTTGGTTTAACTGCTTGTAACAAGATGTGTAGTGACTGGTAATAAGGAGATTCCCACCAGGGCAGGCAAGTTGTAGCTGAAAAGATTCTTCAAAAACAACATGCCACATTAAAAAAATAGGAGATTCAGGGGAGCTCCTAGAGAGCCAGCAGTAAAATATAATGTAAAATGAGATGTTGTTACCATAAAAAAAAGTTAGAAAAACACAAAAACAATCTATGGAGTAGTACAAATTTATATTAATGTATTTGACCGCAGCACTCAAACTGAGGTGAGTAACAGCATGAAATGATTTGCTGGTTTGATTCCCACCTACTTAAATAAAGTCAGATTTGAAATATTTTTAATGAATTAAATAGAAGAGCAGCTGGGGGAAAGATCTCAAGTTTTCAAGCGTGAATTGAATAAAGACAAAAGATCAGGGAAGGGGGGGCCAATGTAAGGCGAGCGCGGAAACTAAGCAGAAGGTGACCCTTCAACATTCCAAGGAACCACAAAGGTTGCAATGCCAAAGCAATGGGTTAGTCAATTTGGCTCACGGCGAGAGGAGTAGCCAACGCAGCTATCGGACGCGGCGGTGGCCAAAAAAGGCACTGCTCTTGGACCCACGCTGCTCTAATTCACGCTTCATTCCCCCATTCTGGCTCGCGGTGTTTTTTTGGTGTCTAGCGATGACAGTGGGTCGGGTTTATCGGGGCACACACATGTCACATTCTGTCTCCGTACTCTATACCGTTCGTGAAATTTTTATATTTTTGGAGAGGTTTATTTTGCAGTATGAAATTTCTGGATTTATGCAACTTGCTGCCTTTGGTCAGTTTGTTACGTGTTTTTGCTCATTTTATAGACGAATACAAATTAAAGCAAAGACCACATAAAATTTGTGTGGAGATTTATAAATATCAGAGAAGGCATACGGAATATATCCAGAGTACTAAGTGAAAGGTACCTCTTGGTTGCTTAAGTATTAGTTTTGCAGAGTAAGATATTCTACAGGAATTTGTGGGGAGAAAAACAAAATCCTGACTTTCGGCTAGCTTCTTGTGGTGAAGGAAATTTCTAGTCTTTTCTCTCTACTGTTTCGATTGCAAATAATTCACGTGGATGAAAATTCGAAGACTTTTTTATATAGAATTTCTGTACATACTTATGGTGTGTAAATAACCAATTGCAACGCTATCTCTAGTCTTAATAAGTGCACTGAACTTCAACTTGCTGTTTTGGTCAATGCAGGAATTTAAGGTCGGTAGCATTTTCTTCAAGTGGGATTACAGAATCAAGTCTCCAAACCCCCTTTTCTTTGCAAGAAAAAAAATGGTGTCCAAGCCAATAAACACACGAAGCATCACTGTCAAAACCCGTAACTTAACTAGGTATAAGGTTTGGTAGGTTTTCGTGTTTAATGACTATGTCACCTTGGCTTTGTCGTGATCTCTGTATAGGATAATTAATCCGGTTGTATGGTGATTGGTAGCAGCCTAAATCAGTCAAATAAGGAGACTAAGCTTTGTACTCCGATATGTCACATAGATGTTTCTTTTTTCCATTTTTCAGTACTCCTGCAGAACTGCACGTAAACTTGCTGTCTGCATATTTACTGGTTGGTTCTGAATACGGCAAAGAAAATTTTAGTATCATTTGCTAGAGAACAACTTATCATGTATAGAAAGCCCAATTTACATTAGACTCATCATTGTTAAACTTTTGTGAAGCGACTTTTTCTTAGATATAATCAAGTAGTTAGTGAAATGGGAATCGATGAATATATTTGAATTACACAAACAAATCGATTAAAGAAAATTTGAAACTGCGTTTGTTTTCCTCTAAGCTATCATCCTTCACTGTTTCCTCACTGCTCAATCCATGTTAGTTGTCCCTGTTTGCCAGAGTGCCATCAACTTCAAATAAATTCATTGGTCAGCGAGTGGGATGTACTCATACTGCTCACTATGTATACTTTGAATCCCTAACCCAAAACTAACGTTAATTTGAGTTGAAAGAGAAATTCAAAAAAATCATACTCAGACCACGATGATGACAAACAAAACCTCTCACCAATTAAATAATCTCTGAAGTTAGTTGTATAAAATTTAGATATTTCAGCCAAGACTTTGGAATTATTTTTTATGATGAAAACGATATATATATAGAACTTGACACAAGAAGATTTTTCTTCTTTTGAATTGAACAGCACCCTTGATTTATATATATACATCATTCTCTACAAGAGAAGTACTACTCTAACTGAGCTGTTGCTGCTCATTGAAAAGACTAAAGAGAAAAGTCAATCTTTTCCAGCAACTGCCTTTCTACTTTTCAAGGGGGAAAAATAAGACTAATACAAGGAACAGTGGATTAAACAAATTTAAAACAAAAACAAAAAAGAAAAAGAAAATAAATAAAGCAAAGGGATTATAATATTCATATATACACAAACTGCATGATCCCATCCATCCCACAAGACTTATCATAATTTTAAAAAACCAACAAAGAATCCTTGACGTCATAGTTCATCTTCTCCAAATTAGGTTGCACGGCAAACTGAATCATTGGCGGCGGCCCACAAGCCAAGGCAAGAGTGTCGTTGGACCCCTCCGGGATGTGCTCCCTCAGAATACTCTCCGTGATGAATCCCAAGCTATATTGCCATCCTTCCCTGATAGATTCTTGCACCACGTACCACACCTTCAACCTATCATGCTTCTTAGCCCAACCATCCAGCTCCTCTTTCAGCAAAATATCGTCCTCTGTTCGGTTCGCGTACACCACATACATCTCTGTCTCGTCCTCGGGGTCCTTCAAGATAGCTTGAATGACTTGATAAATTGGCGTGATACCTGTCCCACCAGCCAACATTGCCAGCTTCTTGGCAAACTTGGGTTTGCCATGAACCATGAAATTGCCACGGCACGTATATTCAATGTGACCCAAAGGACCCTTCACGTCTAGAAATGACCCTAGTGGCAGAGAGTCCAAATGTTGTGACATGAGCCCTCCGTTAGGGAATTTCGGGTGCACCCCTTTGAAATAAACCTTGACCACTAGATCAAAGTGGCCCACTTCATCAATGGTGCTAGTTGGGGTGTAGGCTCTCATGCAAAGCTTATCATCGATAGTAGCACACAGAAATATGTGCTTCCCAACGGGTAATCCTAGAACTTGATCTTCCGATGGCAGTGCAAATCTGAACAAACGAACATCGTGAGAGATTGATGTTTTTTCGACGAGTTTGCATGGGATTTTCTCACGTGGAACCAGCGCTACAGGTCTTGTTGGCGCAACTTCTTTAATAGGAGCTAAAAAGCTCAAGTTCGATGCCCCATGCACGGAGTTATTAGGCGATGACGTAGACGAGTCCGAAGCATAACCCGTCGTGATCATCTCACCGATCCGATAATCTTCTAGCATTTTCTTGGCTTTGTCGGAGTGAATTGCGTCAAATTCTTCGGTGCAATCGGTTCCAGCGTTGATCAGAATACTGTCGGTGCCACCAGGGTGATCCTTGAGGAACCGAGTGCAATCGTAAACGTGACCGTGGACGACGATCCAAGCAGAATCAGCGGAGTTGTGTTTATTGACCTCGGACATCGAAAACGTTTTGGAGGCAGTGTTCATGAAAGGAGATGAGACACTCTTCTTCAGACTTGGGTTTGCATCGGCCGATTTTTCGAGGTGTCGTTCCTTTGCCATCCATCCGCCGGATTGGTTGCCTGGCAACGTTGGGTGCTCGAAAACAATGCCGATTTCTCCTTTGTGTGGCTTGCATATGTTTGTTTTTACACGGAACCAGCAGTTGTTCATCATTCCCTGTTACATTATGAAACCATTCATTAAATCCATTAGAGCTCATCCATTTATTTTTCCCTTAAAAAATAACTATGCATTCTTAGTACTTGTTTAGCATGATTTTTTTTCATCTTATTTACTTCTTAAAAGTAAAAATAAGACTAAATTTAAATTTTGAGAAGTTTTTAAAAAAATTAATTTTTTTTAAAAAATAAAATTTTTAAAAAAAAATTTAAGAAAAACTCCTATAAAGAATTTTTTTTTCTCTTCTTTTAAAAATATAAGAAAATTTTTATTTTTATTTTAAAAATATCTCAATCTGTTAAAAATAATTATAATATTACCTTCTCAAAAAAAATATTTTTTATAATAATTTAATAAAATTATAATTTCTAAAAAATTTATAAAAATTTTATCAAATAATTTTAATTTAATTTTAAAAGTTATTATTTTTATAAAATTTTATAATAACTCTTAAATTTAAAAAATTAAATCAAATAAGCTCTTAATTTTGTAAAAAATTAAATATTTTTTATGCAAAATTAGAATCAGACACTATAAAAGAGTATCTGGCTCTTTGTTTGTTTTTGATTTTTAGTTAAACTTTAAATTGTTTTTCGTCTTTTTTTTGGCCTTAGAAGTAACCCCATGGGGTGGATATGAAGGCACACAATCCCACCACACGCCATAGCCTCCTCCATGCAGGGGCTAGTAGGGACTTATGGCTCCAGCCAACTAACCTAACATTAGCTGGCTATCCCCAATGGGCCGCAAGTGTCCTACAAGCCACTTTCGACCCTTTGTTGACACGTGTCAGAACTGCACTGGATGATCAAGATTGATGTGATAGCTACTTCCCTACTACTACTACTACAGAATATACTCGGTATTTATCCTTAAAAAAAAACATATATAAAAAAAGCCATAAAAAAGTTCTTACCATGACATTCCAAATGAGCTTCTCGGGCTGGGTGTTGAGGGTCTCATCCCAGGCTCGAACCGCTATCTCCTTGGCTCCAAGCAGATCGAGCACCTCCACCTCCAGCGACCAGAAGCACCAGCACCAGAATTTGCCATACTTGTTGGGTTTCTCAGGGTGGTCCAGCGTGCACACTTGCCACGTTTCACCACCGTCCATTGTCACTTCAACACGTGTCACCTTCTTCCCTCCACCTGTTGTCAATTTCACCCCAGGAAAAACAAAGCACGTTAATGTAGGAGATTACTTTCATTTCCACGACTCTTCCCACAACGGGAAAACACAACTTGCACTCTCCAGCACACAAGTTTTCAACCAAACGACTTTGCCATTTTACATTTTCCCTGACGTCTTTGATTTCTCTTCCATTAAACTTAAAATAAATTTTAGTCTTTGTCGGTAATGTCAGAACAGAAATTGCCATTTGCAAAGAAATCATTTCTCTTTAGAAAGATTGGCTCTTCAAAGTTTTACGGGGTTCTTGAGATTTGGCACTGAAACCAGCAGCTATTCTCACCAAATGATAAGCCCAAAAAAAAGAAAACACATTGTATCTGTCCCATGTTCCTATCAATATGACGGCCAAAAGCCAAATTAAAAAAAATTCCAAAGGATTTGATGTAAGTCAAGCCAACAAACAAAAGTAGCATTTTATGGAAAAAAAAATGATGATCAAGGTTTTTCATGTGCACCAAAATCTACAGTACTTACGACAAAAGGTTCCCCATCGATCGGATGAATTAAAAAAATAGGCAAGGGGCATCTATTAGAGGACAACCTTAAGTCTTGTCCAGTTTTGTAGTGGTGCATGGACCTAAGCTAACGCAAACCATGTCGAGGTCTTTTGTACGGATGATTCCAATTGGAGACAAAGACCAAAAGATTCCCTTTGAAAACAAAGCCTAAAAAAAGCGAGAAAATTTGAAAAACAAATCTCTGTTAACTCACCGGAATATGCATAGCCCCTCATATTGTATGGCCTCTGAGTCGTCCATGAGTTGATTGGCAAGATCTCTTCCTGACAAGGTGTCGTTATCACCGAGTTGATGTTCAACTCATTGATGATGTATTCTGGCTTATACCACCAAGCTGCGAACATTACATCACATGTTTCATTATCAGCATTTTCCCATGCAAGGTAATTTTACTGCTCTATTAATAGAAAATGTAAAACTTCTTCCTTTTTTTCTATGTACCTTCAGCGTTGGCTAGCTCTGCGTCAACATGAGAAGGAAGCACTCTATTATCTTTATAGTGATAATAATTCTCAGATTCTGGGGTGGTAACGATAATTCTCTTCAACCATTTCACCATTCTCCCACCAATAAACCCTGGAATGATCATCCGAACAGGGAAGCCATGATCAGGAGCTAAACACTCACCGTTTTGCATGTAAGCTAAGATAATATCCCGAGACGGGTCCATAGCAAACTCCTTCTTTATGCTAGTTCCATACTTGGAACCACCGCCACCTGGCAAATCCTCAGCCCCTTCAAAACACACATTGAGGGCCCCATGTCTCTTACTAAAGATCCCACATCGCTTGAGCACGTCACACAATGGTACACCTCTCCACACCGAAGTGGAAACTCCGGCAGCGCCCCAGTTGAAGCCAATCGTTTGTTTAATCATGTTTTGTTCTTTACGTCTGTTTCCAGCGCAAACGAGGGTAACCGGGAACTCACGGCTTTGAAACTCGTTGACAAGCTGGTCCATGGTTAACTTCATCGGCCTTTTAACCAAACCGGTCACTTCGACAGTCCAGTCGTCCCATGAAGCTTTAGGGACTGGACCATGGTTACGGACGTAGTGAAGAGGAACAGGGGTGATAAAGCCGTGGTGCATGAGACGGTTCAAGGGGGCTTCAGAGTTGAAAGGGTGTTTCCCTGTGAGACGGACCATGGAAGGGTTACGCTCGATCCAGTTATCAGCGGTTGCTTCGTCTCTAGGATCCAAGATGGACTGTTCAAGCTCCCTGTTGGATTTGATGATCATGTCTTTGTAATGGTTTGCCTCATTCTCTTCATCTTCGCTGGAAGAGTCATAATCTTGGTCCACGAAAACATGTTTCACAGGGCGGTGGGTTGGGGTTGGACCGGGCTTCAAGGGCTTAAAAACACCGTTCAAAGCCGGTTCAAGGCGCCTGAATTGTCGATTGTCGACCGAAGCCGCCATAATGGAGCGTTACTTGAAAAGAGAAGGAGGAAAGAAAGCAAAAACCTCTTTTCTTTTCTCTCACTCTTTTTTTCCTTTTCTTTTCTACTTCTTTTTCACTCTATACCCTTTTTTTTTGGGATTTGAGTTCCTCTGAGAAAATGAACGAAGCTTGGGTGAAGGCTTTATATAGGCTCGTGGGGTAGAACCGTGTCAAGAGAAAATGGGACCCTAAACGATTGCACGATTGCATTATAAATCTAGCGACATCAAAGCTGTTTTTCTCTTTACAGATTGTTTGTTTAATCTCCCTTTTTTCATGAGAGAGAAATTTTGTTTTGGCTCGATGGTTGGCGTCGCGTCGGCTCAAGTGGCTGCGGTGGTGGGTCAAGAAGGCAAGTAGGGTTCCCCTATAGCCACACGATTATTTTGCAGATCGCATCAGGCTAAATAAATATACACCATTTAAGGTTATACCGTCCACCTTTTTTTTTTTTATATATTTTCACTACTCATCCTTCTTACAAACGAAGGATCCATCCACTTTTGGTGCTGGGTATTCATCTATTTAAATGTATTCTGATGATGAGTAAAGTTCCTGCCAAAGGGATTTGTTTTATCGGCTTAGTATTCATGTGGCTTTCATAAAGCTAATCCAGTGATTAGTTAAACACTGGCTGGATGGTAACTTTCCTGGAAGACAAAAGTGTTGGTATCTGGGGAAAAAAAGAGTACCATTATCAACAGTGTGACTTTGAATTCCTGTACTCCCAAACAATTTTAAAGCCAATTTCCTCTTATGGATGCAATGTATCCGATTCGTCAGACTGAGAAATCATTTTTTTACTCATTTGGATAAAAAGCAAATGACTACAAAATAACATTTAAAAAGCCAATATGCTTTTACCTCTTTATCTTTATTGGATTACGTTTAAGTTTATTCTTACTATGATAACATTTAACTAGCCCATAGCTTTAAAAAAATAATTAAAAAAGTCTCAATTCAATAATTAACGCATGATTTTTTTGCTAAAAAAAAAATTTGAATTCCCTAATCTCTCAAATTAATTAACTAATATCCTAGTATGTAAGGTTGATAATTCAATCATTCAACGTTGACAAGAAATCGTCGTTGATCTTATAATTAAATTTACCAGACAAAATGATATGTTTGCAAGTGGTTTGATTGATCAAAGAATGTGACTTGAGTATAGGTATACGAGCCTTCGTATTTATATATTTCCCTAAAATTAATAAGACGACTAGCTGTACGGTCAAGGATCATTGTTGCATCAGAAATCCTTTCTTACAAGCAATAACCTTGAAGTAATTTAGCCACTGATTTTAAATTCAGTAGGACAAAAACGATTCTTACCTTTTACTTATTTAAGCTTACACAAAAGGAATTAGAAAATAAAAACTTTATTATTTGAGGGTCATATCTACAACCCTTTTGCCTAAATATTGTTCATGCAGGATTTTCTTTTGTTTCCCTATACTTGATATGTTGAATAAATCTTGACATTTTTTCCATACCAAAGGAGAAAAATGAAAAAGAAGTAAAGTTTGACAGACTAAAATCATTTAAACCAAAAATTTAAGGTTGGAAATAGAATTATTTGTCAATTTTCATCACTTTTGACGAAAGAGATAAGAATTTTCGTATGGGTCTAAATATATTTGTCATATTTTTTTTTTCTCATTATTTTCTACCACAAAAAATAATTAAAAAAAATCAGAGCTAAGAAATATCATTATCATCAAATATCTATTTTCATAAAAGATAATAATGTGGTTGCCTTTCTGAACCTGCCTTTGTCGCTTCACTTTGTTCACGAAATAGCCTGGCATGTCCTATTGACTAGTCATGTTGAGGGAAAAAAAGGCTACAAAATTTGGCCGCATGGAAATTTAATCATTTTCCTTGCATGATGAAAGACACCAAAAAACAAGCAAGATTTATATATTTATACTTCTTTTTTATTAGTATTATGTTATAGCTAGCATTGCAAAGTCAAAAATGGGATATGGTCCAATTGGTAAGGTAGGAGCATGGATTTATAATGCTAAGACTTAGGAAGTTGCAAATAAGTTGCTTTCGGATCAAACGCTTTTGCCTATTTAATTAGCACCTTGGATATTAATATCCAACCTTAGTTTATAAATCGAATTAGAAAATATAACTAATGTAAATTTTTACTTTATAATTATAAATTAATAGATATTTGGTAAAATTTACATTATGAACATGGAATAAGACGATAAACAAAAAGTAATAGTAATACCCATTTGTGGAAATTTTGTTGTCGGTCCGTGACAACAAGGGTATTAAACTAAGTAGTAAGATTATTATTCAAGTAATACATGTGGCGACAAGGTTAGGGCAGGCTTAATTAAAAGTTTAATGAGCTTGATTAATGGAAGGAGATTAGACTAGACTAGATTAAAAATGTGAAGATTCTTTGGATTTGAATGAGGCGAGACAATAATTAAGAGGCTAAGCAAAGACAATAATAAAGAGAGTCCTCCTAATTAATTAAAGAATAGATTGTTTAGACAACTAAGAGGTAAAAAAGAAATAAAAGGGGTTAAAAGGAAGGTGGGGAGAAGGACAGGGAGCAGGCGAGGGTCAAGCCGGGTTGGGGCCAAAGGTGTAGCAAATGAGCAAAGGGGCAATTTGATTGCCTTTGTGGGCAATGGGAAGTGGCGCATGGGAGAGGCCAACGGCCAATGAACAAAAACGTGGGGCGGGTTTTGATGGCAGGAGGAAAGAGAGAGTACGGGTAAAGGTAACAAAAATGGAAAGGGTCACCAAAGAACAGAGTCAAGACTGGGGGCGGCTAATAGGGAATTGAGGGGGAAATGAGATATTGGCCCTTGGTGAAGCGTTGAGCCACCTTGGTTTCTGCTGGCTCTCATCTGTAGACTGCCAGCAGACAAAAAAGTTGTGTCAAACTTGAATAGGGTCCATAGATTGAGGGGCAACTTTCTCAATTCCTTTTAATGTTTTTTTTTTTTTAGTTCTTTTAAGGTTTTTTTTTCTAAATATAAACATGGTTGGGGGAAACAACTCGGCTCCTCCTCACCATTTGTATGATGGGATTGTCCTGGAAAAGGGTAAGTAAAAGATAAAAAAATACTCCATCAAAGATAATATGGGGGGGGGGGCGGGGGATAAGATTTGGAAGAGAATATGTTCGGTCTTTTTCGTATGGCTTTGCTATTGGTTTAGGACAGTTTTCTTGCTGTACAGAAAAAAAAAGCCATACCTTTTATTTGGTCCTGTAGCATGAGATTTTTGGTCAAGTAGCACCTCATATTCACCAGCCCTGCCTACATGGCTGCCTCCATACTTCTTTTTCAAATTTTATAAAAGAAGCAGGAATGTCGTTCAATTGTTCATTATGCTTAAGCATGTGTTCAAAGCTGATTGGCTCGGTAGGGAAAAAGTTGATGATGCATAGTAGACATTGTCGATTTCAAAGACCGGGTTACCATATGATTGACTATGTATTATTTTTCTTTTCCTAATGACCATAATTAAGCTAAGTCATTGCCCTCTATATATATTTTAAGTTAATTAAGCAATAAGACATTCCATCCCATAGAATCATAAGAAACCAACAGCAAAGCAAGCATCAGCACACTGTTCGATTCAAGATCCTGAGAAGATTGTTTTCTTCTCTTTTTCAAGATCAATATCACAAGACAAGTAGAACTAGGGAACAGGTACTGTCAAAGAAAACATGATCAAAAGCAAAGCAATTATAGACAGTTGATTCATAAATCCAACAAAGAAATACTTAGAAAATACTTAGAAAAGAGTTAATTTAGATTAACTCTCTCAAGTGTCATCTAAATACTTAGATACATTTAAATGGTGATCAAGCAAATAAATGGGCAATAAACTCAAATTTGAGTAAACATCAATATTTTCATAGAAAATAAGCAATAAACCAACACAATATCCAAGTTTTTTTTTTATCCACTATATCCACTTTTTATAAAAGACACAATATCCACTATAATTTAGATTAACGCTATGCTCGTTGTTTCCATGCTTTCTTTTTTTCAAGCTGCCTAGTGTAGAGCTACTACAGTCAAGCCATTTCTAATGCAATTTTGACCATGCTCGGATCAGAACTAGGCGAAGTGATAAATATAAAAGTTATAATCATTCCTCTTAGCTTTTCAATGGTCTAAGAATCACGTTGATTGGACTTCTGTAGCTTGAATTATGTCTGAAATATCACTGCATGTTCAATGAAATTTGCACCTGGCCAACTTGTGCCATTCATTACCACTTGATGCCTTATCTTTTGAGGACCTTGAAAACATAGGAACTAAATCAGCCATAACTAAAATAGGCATTTTTACCATACAAAAGAACTAAAATAATTTGGAGTAACTAGTTTAATCATAAGTTAACTAATTAAAAAAAAAAAGAAAACTACTTACAACTTTGTCTAAACTCAAAAACTTAGCCAATATATCACTCAAAATATGGCAAGATAACTCTATATAATAGAGTTATCACTTTGCTGCATTACTTTTGGGTCCAAACATTAAGAAAAAAATTTGAAGCTTGGGTTATATGTATATATATAGTTAACCTAATTAATCTTGAAGCCAATGGGAAATAATATAATGCCTAGAGGATTTTTATGGTTTGGCTAATTTTGCAACTTGACACACGGGATTGCATTGCAGATAAAATAAGGCAAAGTTATAAAATGACATTTAAGTGTGACAAATCAACTATGAATAATATGAATGCATTCATCATACCAACCACTTGACTGCACTTTGATAGGCCTTGAATTTTTGCTTGTGACTTGACAACTAAACAATGATTCTGCTTTTGTATGTTGGGTTTTTTTTTTTTTCTTTTAATTTCTTGGATTGATTCAGACTATATGAAATTTCAATATTGAAATCTTACTGATTTTCTCTCTATATTAAATATTATTATCTTCCTAAAGCAAGTAGAGTTCTTTGGAGTTTGAAGCAGGGGTATCCTGCTATTTGTTGATTTGGGTTTTAGTAATTTTTTGCCTCTAGGTGACTAACCTGTTAACCACACAGTCGGCCAGTTCATATCATGATATCAGCAACAATACTCCAAAATGCTAAGAAGGCAAAACAATATCTTCCCTCCTTTCTTTATTGGGCTTCCTCAGCAAATTCGGTTCAAGCCAGACTACTCAACGACATCAAATCCAAGCCCAAAGTTGGCTTCCATCTAAGCCCTTCATTGGCCTTAAAATCACAACAAACTTAATGCCCAACACACATTCCATTGCTCTTCTATTTCATGGGTCAAGCCGATTGAGATTATATGTTTCATCTCAAACAGAGGAAGTTCGGTTTTGGAATGGTCCGAAAAAAAAAAGCCCAGGAATTATTAATACTTTAGGAAAAAAATTGACGAGAATAAAAACAAATAAGCAGTTAGTGACCAAATCCACATTGCATTCTATATTTGGTGAAATCACCTTGCATCGTATTCATTATGATGAGATTCTCTGTGTTACGTATTTACGAATTTCATCTTTTAAGTTAACAACAAAAGAGGTAGTTAATTATGACAACCCAATTTCCCTATATATCTTAATTAGGACTTGAGAGATCATTTGCCTTGCACTCTTTCCCCTTCTCTTGGCATGGCATGAGGGAGGGTCCATGAGAGGAATGCACACTGCTGTTACATTTGCAGCCAACTTTCTCTTTTGACAACCTACCGAATCCATGAGCAAGCAACAAGGAAATACAGATCAAAAGAAGAAGAAGAGTGCAAAAGAGATGCCCAACACGAACGGAGTTGTCATAACTACGTACGTAGAATCACCTTCGATCATCCGACCACTTTCAGAATCCAATCCTAACAAGAAAATTCAGCCAAACCCAGATTCCAGGAACCCCAAGAGAAGCCAAGGTTATGATCGGCGGGCTCAGCTCCTAGCTTACACTCAAGAGCTGAGAGCAGCAGACAACGGCGATCAGCTACTCCGATGGGGTGAAAAGAGTTGCAGGCACAAATCAAAGGTGATTGAATTTCTTTTCTGGCGTTTCTTTTTACCTTTTCTCTTCCGTATATACATATCATATCCACGCAAGCACAGCAGAAAAAAGCATTATCACAATGATGAATGATATGATGAACAGAATTGGAAATGCCCAACCACACCAAGAAAACTTGGGATTTCATTTCTGAGAATTTTCGGAAAGGCAAAACGGCGATGCAAGTATCAACGGATGGCATCTGAGGAGGATAAACCACGCAACACTAGTGGGAAGAAAAAGAAACATGGGAGAAGGAAATTTTGGGTAAATTTGTATATATTATTATGATATTTATTTCTTTCTTCGAAAAGACTTAAATCGTTTCATTCATCATATTTTTACCTTGTTGTCCACAGAGAAAACTGAAGCGGATGTTCAAAGGATTATCTTTTGTTTGGCATCGGAAGAAAGGGTAACATCGTAACGGAAAGCAATCGCGATCCCATACGAGAAGGGTGGGGAATTTGCTGCAGCTTGTTCCATTTTGCATGCCTAAACCGATGGCCACTTTCCCGGCATACACGGTCTCGCGCACGTATTTCAATCCACTATTTGCGATCTCTTTGTTACTCAACTGTAATATTTACCAACTGCTATTTATTTATTTTTTTTTGCAAATCCCTAATTATTATCTTAGATGATATAAAAAATTATTTCTTAATTAAATTCTCATGCGAGTGAAAAGATATGAATGCAATGCTAGTGATTAAAAAGAAAAAAAAAAAAAGGAAAGCCCAAACTATTGACCTCACTTGATATGACGAAGGTTTTACAAGTCAAATTCATGAGATAGAAATAAATAAGCAAATCTCAAAATCATAGATTGATCGAGAGTTCACTTAAATGGAACTCTAAACCAAAGAATTGTTGATTCTCCTCTGAATCTTTTTCTTGAAGCTGTACACTAAAGAAAAAATATCCCGGAGAATTAAGGACCATTAGAGTGCAACATGAAGATATGTTGCCAGTTGCTTCTAAAACAAAGAGTACAGAAAGAATGTTTTCATTTTATGCTGCTGTCAAAGTAACCGCTATGCAAGACCAAACCATAATTCGAGACATATACCTATGAGGGAACTGACAGCTAAAATACCTTTGTTCGCCTCAGCGACTAAACACCTAATTACCAATGACTGACTTTCCTACATTCTGTTCATTACCTGCTATCAATGTTACATCACATCAAGGTATAATTTCCACCATGTGATGGCAGCTGCAAATAAATCTAGATATTCTGAATCACAGATAAGTAAAGAGTCCAGTCCTTGTAGCAAGTTACCCACTCCCATTACGTCCTCGAACCCTAGGGATTCGCCTTAGTCCCACTGACCCCAACAAGCGAGCAGGCCGAGTACGAGCTACTGGGGCAACAGCACGAAAAGCTTGGTGCATCCCAAAGTCATCATCCTCAATCAGACCATAGTCCATGAATCTAGTAGGCAAGCGAGCAGATGAATCTAGATGAAGAAAACCATCGTCTAAAGAGTCATCTGAATCATATTCATCTCTGTAGATACCGCGATAGCCTGGCTCAATAACATAATCCCCCAACACCACTGCCCCTGGTGTTGATGACATGATTGTACTGATCACATCATTCCGCTCTCTCTCATTTTCAAACTTTTTCCATTTTTCTTCAAGAACAGGGTCCACTGCTCGAGGTCGTGCCAATGGGTGCTTTGCCCTAACATGTTTCCTGAGTTCTTTGTAAGTTCCAACAAACAAGCACTTGTCTTGCATGCAAGCCCTTTTTTTCTGATTGAGATATTTTCGTACAGGTTCTACCACTGTCCAACCCTTAACTTGTCCCCGACATAGCGGGCACAGAAGCTCCGGTACTTCCATCTTTTCAGTGGGCTGCCCCCCACCTGAATCAAGACTTGCATTATCCACCAACCCATTGTCAACTGAAGTTACTTTAGTGTAGGCCTTTTTGTATTGCTCAAGACAATTGGAAAAGCGCCGGCTAGTAGCACACATGTATGGGCGGCAACCCTTATCATAAGAGGAACAAAGGAGGAGAACAGCATTGTGCGGGAACTCCAGACAAACTGAACATTTTGCAGCTTCCCAATCTTTCTTCTCTGAAGCTTTGGAGCATTTTTTCTTTCGGGATCCTTTGCCAGCCTTCTTTGGATAAGATGGCAATAAAAAAGGACTCACCTTTTTATGACTAGAACCAGACTTTTGCACCTTGCTAACTTTGGCCATTCACAAATTAAACCTGAAGCAGCAGAGAGAGGGAGAAGGATCAGATCATTGAGCACTACAAATTTTTGTAAAAACATAAACAAGATTAATCTATGCCTTGCACTTTACACAAGATTAAGAACAATTTGATCACATATTCCATATTTTCTGATGGGAGAGCCTACTAAAATTTACAGGCATTACCAAGCATAAACTTTGAAACATGTAAAATAACAACTAAAATGTTCTTTGTTTTGGGTGGAAAAAAGGGATAAAGCCTAGGACAACTAAGTAACTATGTCTCTAGGGAAGGAGAGTTTATTGTTAGAATGGGTGCATATTCTCAAAAAAAGACGCCTAACATGCTAAAGAATTGTCACTTCTAAGGCAACAAAAAATGGAAACTAATGCTTAAAAATTAAAAACTAATAAACATCAACCAATATTTATTGACCATTAACTAGACTGGACTAAAAAAGTTGAAGTACTGTTTGAGCATAGGTAATGTTCTTGTTGCCTAAAAACGGAAATTGTAGGCTTTTACAAGTAACAGTTTGATCTCTAGTTAAAGCAGAATATGGAACGCACTACCTGCAAGAAGGTATATCCTGAGCCCAATTAACAACATTCAGACAAAGGCATTATTTGGAACCATAGTTGATAATAAACAGATGGATCTGTCAAGAGAAGACTTCTAGGCCAGTTTGACAATATTCAGCACTAACCTAATTTCTGAAAACCAGTTCTTAGATGAGATACACCCAAATTCCAATACTAAGAAAATCCACAAAGGCCAATTCACTAAGTAGATGATCAAAAATATAGGACAAAAGTAGAGTGTCACATTATCAGAGACCCAATTGTCGTTGTTGGTCAATGACACATGATGGTTGAAATTATTACTAATACTTCCACTAACAAGGCCTCTAAAAACACTTCAAAGAAATATACAAGGGCTGATTTATTTGTGTAACCAAATTACCTTTTTTTATTTGTTTTGTATGAGACAACTGAATGTTACAAAAAATAAGACAAAAGGAATTTATATACAGGGCAAGTCTCATCAAGAAAAATATTTCAAAGCAGGAAACAACCTTGCCCAGTGAAACTAGAAAATGGGGGGCCTAGTTTACATGGAAAGGAGTAACACGGTGCCAAACAAAATATGAAAGAGGAATAATGGTTTAAAGCCATCACCACTTTCCATTCTTTTATCAATTACACGGTTAGCACTCTTACCTTGCCCTACACCCTGGGCTATCCTAACCCACCCCATAGCATGTATTGGATGGCAGCCACCAGATCAAGAAACGGTCCAGCCGTTTGAAGCCTTGACCTCTTGGTGAGGTTCCATCAAATTCACCAAAGAATTGTTGGTTACAAGTACATATTTTACCTGCATAGCACCTTTTGCAAATTATCTGGAAATCATAATCAAATTATATTTAACAACTTTCTTTTTAAATTCCATTTTCCAGGGACATAAATCTACTACATGCAAGGCCCAATTTGGATTAAGATAAAGCTTGTATAACTTTGAAGACAAGTTTAAGCAGAAGAACTAACATAAACACAAAATGATTCTACACTCTTTATGAGCATAGTGAAAAGCCTGCTCAATAGAGTTAACAAGTAAAAAAATGACTGACCAATTAATTCAGTCTGTAAAATTCTTCCTCCATCCCATAACTTTTGAGTGTTCCTTTATTTTTAAAATTTTCCAAACAAAATAGTATAAAGTAAGTCAACTTTTGAATCAAGCTCTACACTATAAAGAACTTTTTAAAATAATTTAATTACAAACTTTTAAAACACATATAAAGCCCAAAATTATTGGTCAGAGGGAGTAAGGCACTCGCACACTGACATTGCCCACCATTTTTTACATAAAACATTTGTAATGAAAAACAACAGCTTTCTTGAGAAATGAAATATTCCAAAATTACTGATAAACCACATCTTAAGTAAGAAGTTAAAAAATGCATTTCTAATAATCACAGCATTCCCATAGGACCCATACAAATGACTGCTCTTTCATTACAATCAAGATAGGAGGAAACAAGGGAAAAGATGAAAATGAATTTTGCAACAAGCACCATTTCCATCAACCTATCGACCATACAGACGTAATACTGATTTAAGTGTAAAGAAAAAAAAAAGGGTATGATACTCGGAATATCCCAATCGAAAATGCACGCCATACCCCATCCACGTTTAAAAACCATACTTGGTAAAAGTAGAGCCTAAAAGCAAAACACAGAATAATTTGCAATAAATAAGGTTTAGCTCTTATACAGTGATTACACTTTATAGCGAAAAGTATAGAAGAATAAACTTTTTACACACGGCAAATGAACGTTTCAAGTGTATACCTATCCTTTGAACTACAACACCAAGTTCTTGTCAATTCGTTCCTAACCAGTCCTGAAAAAACTAAAGTGCTACTCTTAAATCGTTGAAAGCAATAATTTTGTTTTTGATTCTCCTCCAATAACCACTAAATTAATCAACTAAACGTCAACAAAAATTAATGGAATAGAGTGTCAGCGTTTAGTTTGTAAAATTCCAATCACAAACTTGAATCATGTACATAAATAAAATATTATTAACAAAAGCAAGGAAACGTGCAGGAATATTCAAAAGGGGAAATGAAAATGAAAAATCTTAAGAAGCAAACAGTTATAACATCAATTAATCATTAACATTGTCGGATTAATGCAAAAAAAGAGACAGAAATAAAAGCCAATTTTCTAATCAAAGACGCAATTGAAGGGCAAAAAGAGTGTGAAAGCTGATTAAATTATAAAATAAAGCAGCAGTAAAAGCAGCCATTGTTTAAAGCCCCCTATGCTAAAAAAAATTGAAAATTTAAAGCGCGATCAGAACACGGAAGATCGAGGTGCAACATCTCCAAGAGCAATAAAATCCAAATTGAGAAAACGGAATTGACAGTCAAAAGATATGAATGTGGGAGAGATCGACGGTAGAGATCGAAAGGGAAATCGGAATCTTGCGTACCTGGATATGTAACCGTCGATTCGAAATTTTTTGAATACAAGGGGAAAAAAAAAAGAGGGAGAGAAAATATTGGGAGAAAATTTAAAAAACAAAAAAGAGAGAGAGGGGGAGAGAGGGAAGAGGGGAGGTTAAAAAATTGGGGGAAGGGAAGGGAGATAGCGATTGCGTAGGGAAGTAGTGGTTTCCGCTACCGCTGCAGCAGATTCTGGCGCTGTGGAGAGTGGATTTTACTTGACGTCTTTACCCCTCTCTCTTTCTCTCAGTCACACTACTGTTCTCTCTCTCTCTCTCTCTCTCTCTGAATTTGCCTGCTTTTAACTATAACGCCACGCCACCATGTCGATATTTTTACGCAAGTTTAGATACTAATTACGTGGACCGGATATTCAGGCCCAAGCAAAAGCCCCATCCAAATAATAAAGTTTTCAATTCCCTTTGTTGTTCTATATTTGAATTATACATTGGGTGCATAATGAAGCCCGGTCTCACAAAATAGTGGTTAGACGATCTACTGTCTGATTGTGATTGCTCAATGTTCAATTAACCTGGCTTTTAAACCAATTTTCAAGTACATGAATTTCCGGATTAGGTACATACATTTTGTCAAATTTGAAAGGTCTATGCAAACCAGTGCTGCAAGTTTTATTCTATTAATAAATTTGACCTTTTTAATCGATATTTGGGTGCTTATGTCAACCAAATGAAACTCATGTACCCATTCAGATCATCTACGTATGTTTGTTTTCAACATTGAGAATTCATTTTAACCAAACTCTCATACGCCTCCACCACTAAGGCAGCCAGTACCAATTTGAAAATTGGGATCTATCACGGCCAGGTTTTGGGCCTTTCGGCCGAAAACGCAATAATGACCCTCATTTTTAGGCCTTTGCCACTGGCCCCGCTCTGAATACAGTTGGCTCAAAATATAACGCGAAGCATATTCAATTAAAAAAATCTCTACGAGATTTAAATTTATCCATATAATTATTATATTTTTAATTTGATTCAAAAATAAAAAAAAAATTAATGCTAATAAAGTATATCGTAAGAAAATAAACGAATATTATAACTCTTGATCATAAATTTAAACCAAAGTATAAAATACAATATAAAAATTACATCCATTCAAACATAAGTGAAAACTTTTTTGTGATGGAGAGGGACATCAAGAGAAGAGCAAGCAATAAATCACGACTTGGTTGTGTACATAAACAAACTACTATTCATTTGCATCAATAATGAGATACATATATACAAATAGTGTTTCTTTTCCAACTGTTACCAACAATTTCTCCTACAGCTTGACCCTACACTGTTCACCCGTTAAAAGAAAAAAAAAATCTAACAGAAGAAAAGACTCGCTACATCAAACTCCACAACAGACAAAATGAAATGACAACAAATAATTTAAGAGCAGTTCCGCTCTGCAAAGCATCATTGCAGGAACAAGAACCAGGTGAAAATATGATTCCTATCATGGAGATTGAGATCTATGGCAAGGCCATTAGGCCATAGCAATGCTTAAGAATTGTTTTGGCCTACCTATGTTCAGACTCTCAAGTCTTTGGGAGAAAATCCAAAAGGTAGTAGCATTAGAGCTTGAGGAGGCAAACTTGTCTTCTTCGTTGTGATAGATGGAGCTGTTTCCAAGAGCAAAAACATTTGCATGTGAAAATCAAAATCAACTGGACTCAGTGAAAGGCAACAATCTAATGCATAACTTTCAAAGGACCACGCAAGTTTCACTTGCAAATGGCAGGATTAATATTAATCAACATGGATAAACATATGATAGAGGAAAATGTTTACCTCATTTCTTATTGCAACTTAGTTTTCAAGGCTAAAAATCAAAACCGTCGGCCAAGATGAGGAGATGCTGAGCCTGAGTGCGTTGGTCGAGGCCTCTTCACAAATGGATGCTGTAAGAGCTTAGCAGCAGTTGGCCGAGCATCTGGATTGACTTGTACGCATTGCAAGATGAACTCTCGTGCATCTTTTGACAAAGAATCAGGAACCGGTGGTGGTTCACCCCTGCCAATTCTAAACAATGCTTGCATCTGTTTTGAGTTGCACAAAAAGATGTCATTAATAACAGAACAATATTAATACAATGTTACAATTACATGAAAAAAGAGGGAATAAAATTTTAACTCCACAATAACACTTGTTCTTAGCTCTCCGGCATCAAAACAAGACACAACTCATATACAAGAACAACCAGCAAATTTCTTGCACAAGAAAGGAAATTATATGAAACAAACTGGAATAACCCTCCCCCTCCTCTTCCAACCTGCTTTTCCAGACATTTTATGCCCGGCATCCTACTACACTACACACGCTTCAATCAATCAACGCCACATGGTAAAAACCCAATTTCATTGCTTAAAAATTCAATAGGCGAATTTATGATCTGGTGATGACGACATAAAAATTTCCAGAATATCTGGTTGCCATTGTCTTTTTCTTTTTCTTTTTATTTTTATACTCACTTTATTATCAAAAAAGTCATGCCAGTATCAAGAAGAAGTGATACTTACACATTCCAAATGAGAGTATGGAAACAGACCAGTTAACATCTCCAACACAGTACAACCAAGGCTCCATATATCAGCAGGAAGTCCATACCCTTGACCCTTCCGGTTGACAACCTGAAATTCAACAGCCAATAATCAGAATTCAGTAAGAGTAAAAACGTGGTCTGTCTCACAAAGTTTATTACAACAGCAAAGACAACAACAATAATTGTATTTCTAGAGAAAACGTATTGAAACCCATCTAACTAGGAATTGAAGACATCATTCAGGAATGACCTAAAAAGGCCCAGCAGCATTTCTGAAAGGAAGAAGTGCCATCATCAAACATTAGCAACTACCAGTCCATGAAAATGATCTAACCTCAATACAAATATGCTAAGAAATTACTGGTGGCTAGATGTTAAGAAAAAGGAAATAAAATCTAGCAGCCTCATGATATTAAATCATGTTCCTATCAATGAGGCCTCAGGAAATGATGGTGGATCATCAAGAGTGATTTACACCTTTTTGTCCAGTATAGAGATTTGCTAAAAACGTATGCCACCAATTCTTTTGTCCATCATAGATGACTATTCCTATGAGCTAGATAACTCCAGCAGTATTTCTAACATAGAAGAGATGTATTTGCTAAGAGTGTATGTCATATTTATTTTGTCACCATAGTCATTTTTGAGTATTCCTATAAGCTAGATACCTAGAGCAGTTTCTCTAATACAGAAGAAACAGATAATGTCATGTAAATCAAACAACAGCCATAACAGGTTATCAATTCTGAAAGGAAAGAATAGAGGCAAACCTCAGGGGCCATCCAGTATGCCGTCCCTTTGCATGATTTAACATCATTCAACTTCGTTGCCTAAAAACAAAAACCACCACCAATATAAAAAATATGATCATTTTAGAAGCTATTTAGAAAAAAAAAAAAAAGAAGAAGAAGATCAAAGTCTTAGGATAGGACAAAAACCTTTGCCAATCCAAAATCAGCAAGTTTCACTGATCCACTTGCATCCACCAAAATGTTTGCACACTTAATATCTCTGTATCAATAAACCAGGAGATGAGCCTTCAGAGCATAAAATTCAAAGTGTGTAGTAACTTAGGTATAACATAAAACAAACAACTTTACTTTCAAGGTCAAAACTTGATTAATAACAAACACCAAATAAGGGAAGAGAACAGAGATCAAGAAGGCATCCAACCTTAAGGGAATAACAAAAACAAATATTAACGAGTAAAATGTTGAGAAAAACTTCCATGATCAAAGTAAATCATATTCTTGACCTTAAAATGTCCTCTCAGAAGAAAATATTACACATGCATACAGGTATAATGTTTCACTATGGCAGATCACAAAATAAATAAGGAATCAGAACTTCCATCAGGTCAGTAAGCAATGTTTATATTAAACGGTTATATTGAGCATATGAAGCAATTTGCTGTGGTCAAAGATAAGTAAGAAACACACATAACTAAAGTACAAATAAAAATTCAGATTTGGCTAGATCTAACAAACAAAAATTTTAAGTGGCATGTAAATAAATAAGCAGCAGCAGCATAAAAGGTCTCTTGACTTACCTATGAACTACATTTCGGTCATGAAGATACTTCAATCCATGCAAAATCTGTCTTGTATATGCAGAGACTTGAGAATCTTTGAGATGATATTTTGAATATAGACTTAAAAGGGAGCCTTTGGTTACAAGCTCAAGAAAGATGTATAATTTTGATTCATCCTGCAATGACCATAATATCAATACATTAAAAGTAGACAATTAACAAATAAGCTAAACTAAATGGTTATCCAATTAAGCCAAGGTATTTGACAACCCAACATATAATAACTAACAGGATAATGTTCCAAAATGCAGACATCAAATAGAGATTTACGTTCATCAACAGTTTGCTATTTGTTCAATATTTGGCAATGGAATGAGAATTCTTTTGTCAATCAACTCTCTATAGCTAAACAAGAAAAGGCTACATCTATTAAACACAAACTTTGGCACTTAGGCATTTCTTATAATGCAAGAATAAACTAAGTAAGGTAGATATTTAATAGTCAAACATTATATTGCAATAACACTAGAAATTAGCAAAGCAAAATAGCCTCAAACACCAGCAACAAAAGACCCTTTTAGATGACTCAGAGGGGAAAACCATGCAAAAGCCCACCTGAAATTAAGCTCTATATATTTTAACACACTCTTTTTAGAAAACTTAAACTTTGCCCCCGAGATAAGCCATTTTCTTTTTCCCACTAAAAATTTTCTGTGAAAATGCACATTTTGTCAATTTTAATTTTTAAATAACAAATTCCTGCTGAGGTGAAAAAAATCAAACTACACTGCAAATGGCTATAGTGAGAATCTTATGTTTAATATCTAAACATAGGAGAGAGGAGGCTTAAATGTTACAAATGGAATCACAAATTAGTTAAGTGTGTAAGTAGCCAAATAATAAGCTGATTTTTGTCTTCTACAATACTTTAAAAAGAAAAAAAAGGAACAAATTTTTTGTTTAATTGGTTATCATATCCAATTTTGTTAAAGTAAAAGAATATCTACGTAATCAATTCCATTAATCAAGGTAAATGTCAGAAATTAGTACCTTATCCGTGCCATAATACTGAACTATATTTTCATGTTCAAACTGACTTAAAAGAGCAATCTCCTGAAAAAGAAAGGAAACAAGAAATTAAATAGACAGAGACAAGAAAAAAACGGATTTTTCAAGAAAAAGATAAATTAGCACAAAAGAAAATGAGTATCTAAAGAAGTAAAAGACAAAATCAGTCTCACCTGTTCAAGTTGGATAATACTTTGCTTCCCCTGACTTCCTTGATCAAGCAGCGAAACTTCCTTGACAGCAAAGAAGAATCCATCACTACAGGGAAATGAATGGATGAATAATTAGTAAAGCATGTTTAAAAGAAAGCATCTCTTTCCTCACATAAGTAATACATAATTATTGGACAGTGGACAAACAATAAATTGATAATAAGATAAAATAGGCTTTCCGATGCTATTCTGAAAGATTTTATGACCAATGATTCCTCCTGTGCCTCCAAGAAAATACCATCTCATAGCTTAAACAATCCAAAATCTCTGCCTTAGCTCCATATCTCAAAGATAGTAGTGCAATGTTGCCCCGAATTTATATTTCTTAACTCTTAAAAAATAGTAAACAACTACATCCATCATCTTGAAATCAACCATAGAACAAGATATCTAAAGTGAAACAGTTCCTAACCAAACAGGATCACTGAAATTGACAATCAACATGCACTTACAAGCAAATGAAAATGATGATGAACTTAACTCAGGTATTTAGCTCTCTGTGCAACTACTCAGCATAGAGACAGGAGTTCCTAATAATCCACAAATTATTGAGCAAAAAAAAATCCACAAATTGCCCACAAAAAATGCCTACACGGGTATATCAATTATGCAAAACTTCAACCAGCAAACAAAGTAACACTTAAAAGCAGATAATCTAAAGACTAAAATCACATCAACCCCTTCAAGTTTGAGACAGCAAAACCATGAGATGTCCAAAAAGTAGTCACCATTGGTGTTCACTATATTAATAATATCTAGCAATCTAAGGATGCAACCATCATGAAGACGTCAATCTCAAACGTCAATCTCAAACAGGTAAAACGATGGTTTCTAAAGAAATAAGGGGCCATAGGAAGGCGCTTTCTCTGGATGCTTAATTAACACTAACAACACCTCCCAACCTAGATGCTTTCTAATCTCTAAAAAGGTGCCGCCCCAAGTAACCAAACTATGATTCAATGCAATAAGGTGGTACCCAAAATAATTTGCACATATCATATATAAATCAACTCGAAAATAACATAAAAATTTACATCTAAGCAATGAAATTCACCTAAAACATACATCTAATCAACATAAAAATAAAGTTGCCATCACTTACTCAGAAATTCCTTCGAAAACCGATCCAAATGATCCATTCCCCAGAGGCTCACCTTTCTCCCAATAAGTAATGTTCCTTTTGAACCTACCATTAGGTGAAATATTCGACGTAGGCTCCGTTGTAGAACTGGAAGAATCATCGTCATTCGAAGTCGTAAACGAACATGACTCTGAAAGAACCGCTGTCTCCCCTATTCTCATTAAACTCGCCTCCTGCTTATCATTTCCAACATTAACCCCATCCTCCTCTTCTTGACCTTCTTCATTTTCCTCATCGGAAGAGGAAAGTGAATGAACTGGAACCAAACACCCACTATCGTCTTCGGGGGCGAAATCCCTAAATAAATCCCAAGTTGAGCACGCGTTATCGATTACCGGTAGCTTCATCACCGCCGGCGGTGGCTTTAAAACCGGCGGCCTAGCCCCTTTAATTCCATTATTTCCTCCTCCGCTGACACCTACGCAACACGCGTTTAACTCTAACTTGGTTGTAGTAGTAGCATCCACCACAATTCTATCGGACAAGTAGCACTGGCTTAACTTCAACTCGACCGAGTCATCCCGAGTCAACTCAGTATCCAAAACCCTGTCAGACAATTCAGCAACTATCACTTCAGTGCGGTCTTTTTCCTTGGCTGTCTCTTCGTTCGGACTATCCAACCGGTTTAATCTGGACCGGGGTAGAAGATCCGATGACGATCGGATTTTACGGGCCTCCCAAGCGTCGGCTGGGATGGAAAAATCTTCAGGCCCACTAAAGCCCAAACTCCGACAAATCAGGTCGAACTCTCCGTCGGTTCCTTGGATACGGAAGCTGGTTTTATCCGATAAATCGAGCGATCGCGTGATTAGAGAAGAAGACGAAGAGGAATCTTCAAGAGACGAAGAAAAAGACGCTGCATCGTAATCGACGTGCTTCAATGCATTGCGGCGATCGAGTCTCGGCTTTCTTCTGCTCCTCTTCGAGTCCATGCCGCTTCTATCACTGAAGAATCGTTGCAAGTGATGCATATGGAGACAAATCCATCAAAAATCTCAAGAATTAAAGTAATCTAGGGTTTCCAAAATATCACTTTAGAAGGAAAAATAAAATTTTCTTTTCTCTGCAACTTTCGTGGGAAAATTTAGGTGAGAAAAATGGGATCGAAAAGGAGCTGACTCAAAGAGAAAAGAAAAGATCAAATGCGCGACAGCGAGACTGGTAAACGCCGTCGGAAGAGAGAGAAGGGTTATACGCGGTGCCACGTGTCGGCTTGAAAAGGTGAAAATTTTGGAAGGATTGTTTTGTTTGGCTTAAGGTGGGACCATTATGCCAACTCTGCAACGTCTTGCCACGTAAACACGCTGGTTTATTCTCTACGGCGGCGTGCACCATTAGTAGACCCCTTATGGCAGCTGTCAAAATGGAATATCTCAAATATGCCCCTCCCCTTTAGTTCGACTTTATGCGGGGTAAAGGTGTGAATTTGTGAAATGTTAAGTGGCAATTATGAAAATCCATAATGTCATGGACAGCAGCCAATCATCATCTTCGTACTACGAATAGATAAGCTTATCGATTAATTATTACTGGTAATTATTGCCAATACAAATTTTTAGAATTCTGACTGCTGTCCAACATTTTTTTACTTAGTACATGTACAATAAATAAGTATATTGAATTAATAAATTAAGTTAATTTTTTAAAATCGGTGCACAAAAATTCACCAAGAAAATAAAAAATAGTGTCGTTAATATCTGATGCAAAATGATTATCTAAATTCACTTTTTAAGGGTAAAAAAATTTGCAATATTCCAATCTTTACATTTTAAACTCAAAAGATCAAATTAATTTTTTAAATTTTAATGCACCCAGTAGTATTTATCAACCTCATACTAGCTCAAATTTGTTATCCATCCGTAAGTACTTGATGTTTAGAAGAAAAGTGTCCGTTTTGGAGAAAAAAAATCACAAACATAATTATTAATTTTAGACTTCATTATTGACGTTCTTATTATTTACTTTTTTGTTTTATATTACTTTTTAAAAAAATTTCTATTCATTTTTATAAAAAAATAGAAAAATATCAAATAGATGAAGTCTTAGTAGAATAAATGCTTCTATTTTATTTTTAGTATTTATATGGAATATTTATAAATTTTGTAGATTAAAAAAATCCTCCTTTTTTTTCACTATAAGTGATGGAAAATCATTATTTTGTTATAATACTTCTCTTCGATGTAATTAAGAAGAAAATAAGATGTATAAATCATCAAGCTGTCAATTGGTTTGTTGATAATAAAGCATTGTATCTTCCACGAGTATTTAGCTGTGATTACGACGTTCCACAAAGTTGGATGCCTAGCTTTCACTGAAAACTACAAAAGAAAAAAAAAATGAAAAATCAAGGTGCAATTTAAATTTAGCCGAGTAAGAACCACGAGGAGAAAGTCTATCTTGGCTTATAGCTCACGGCATTGCAGACAGTTAACCAAGATTTAAGATATTTTATCTATTACGAGATGAAAAAAAAAAACTTCCACTTTAAAATTATGTGTATAATGTGTATATTGTTATATAGATGAATGCGATATTATATATATAATTAATTAATTTTGTTTATATTCTAATAGTAATTGATTAAATGTATTTTAATATTATTAAAATATAAAATGTAAACAAATTATAAATTATTTAAAATAATTTAAATAAAAATTTAATCTTTATTATATTCAATTAAACACTTATAGATTTATTTTTAAATCAAATAAGATTTTTTTTATTTTAAACCTAATAAATCGTTACGATTAATAGTTAACTTAATTAAAATGTCACTTATCAATTTATATCACCTGACATGCTGACATATAATAATAAACGATAATATGACATATTGATGTAGCCACATAATATTTTTCATCTTTATATTAGTATTATGTGAGTATAAAATGATAAGTAACATTTTGATTAATAATAATTAATTAACTCTTATTTATAAAAATTTATTTTATTTAAAAATATAAAAAATTGATTAAAAGTGATAAAAAATAAATGTTTATTTAAAAATTTTCAAGCATTATGCCTATAATTAACTAACCTAATTGAATTATAATTCTAACATTATCATTCATAAACTTTGTTTTTCCTTTTTTTTTTCTACAATTCATCAATTTAAATAAGATCAAGACAAGCCACCAATTTTAATTTTATTCTCTTAATGGTCAAGTTATTATTATTCCAGCGACATATATTTCCAATGGAAAAACGCTTGGTTTTTAATGATTGTGATATTCATTCAACGTATAAGTTGGTCAATGTTGTTGCCGTTTGTTTCGTAGACTTCTAATTTATGCATGATATGTTGAATATATCAATATAGGAAGCTTGGGTTCTGACCAAAAGAATATACTAAAAATATCTATGTGGTTGAAGGTTGAAAATTAATGTTTATGGTTTTGAAATATTTGGTAGTCAAATTTCTGGAATTCTTAAACCTAATATTGGATGTTTTGATTTGACCTCATTTTTCTCTTTCTTAGACCACCAAATAGGAAAATTTTGAAGAGTATTTTTTTTTAAAAAAAAAGAAGAGATTCGAACTCATGAGATTTGAACTTATACTCTTTAAATAGAAAAATCACATACTAATTAATAAATCAAATGTTCGATTGTGAATAGTAATATTTTTCAATAATTTGAAACATTGAATAGGACGTAAAATGTAAGCATTTTTTTTGGCCATAAATGTTAACATTTACTACTTCTATTTCTTTGTTCATGTAAATTTGAAATAAGGTCCTAATTTATTATTTTATTTAAAGTAATAAATTAAATTTATCATTCATATTTGAGCAATTGCAATTTTATCATCGTACTTTTCTATTTGATTCAAACAAATTTTAAAAATTAACAATGATAATATTTCATTAAGAAATAAGAGAACATTCTACAAAATATTTTCTATTTTGATGATTTTCAAAGTCAATTAGAGAATATAGTGATAAAATTACATTAGTTTAAATATTCGCAAAAATTTTGGTAAGTCTTAAATAGAATAATAAATTTATATCTTGTCCCTTATACAACTTGATTGAGTTTTATTTCAAAAAATAAAATTTCATATTGTTTTTACTTTAAAAACCTGCGAAAATGATGAAGATCTTTATCTTAAGCTATGGATTGAAAAATTTAAAAGTTTGGGTTGCTTTCAAAACCACATGGAACCACGGTTAAAGTGGAAGGAAATAAAGAACACGAGAAGTACCCCCCATCTTCCTGTGCTTATTAGCTGTCTGTGCATTCTGGCCTTTATACCACAGCCGCCAACTAGACCGCCTTGTAAAAGAAAACCAAGTAATTTGGAATTCAGTCAATTTTTGTTACTAAGACCATCCTACTTTTTGCAACTTTCAAGTCTCCTTCCTATTTTCACACCTTGATCAAAAAGAAACATTACTAGTTATTGACAAATATACAGACAATTTATTCATTTATTGATTAATACGAAATTTTTGTAAAAAAAAATTAAAGTTGAGATAAATCTGAATTAAGATAAATCACTTTTATATATAGTAAAAAATAGATAGATTCGAATCAAGATAAATCATTTTTTTTTTGTAGTAAAAGAGATCATATAATAATAAGTACACGATTATATATAATAGAATATTACAAATTTTATATTAATAAGAAATAAATGAGTTTCGGGCTTATAAGAATTGTAAGAAAATTTTATTGTTTTATTAGTTTAGTTAATAATAAAATAAGATAAATTATACTTTTTTTCCAATACTGATTTTTTTTCTTTCATTTTTCTGATTATGTATGTTATTTGAAAAATCTATGCTTATTTTTTAATTTATTAGTTCAGTTAATACAATTGAGTTTCTCTACATGTTTGATCCATACCCAAATCTCAATTCAACTTTACCACTTGAGTTAAAGACGAAATAATAACAATTCATTCATTATAACCTCAAACTGAAAATCTTTTAAGCCTTTTTTTATATTTTGAAATAAAATAAAATTATAAGCTTATTTAATTTTTAAAAAAATATACAAAAAACTGTACTTGTGAAAATTCCAATTTACACCAATTCGTTTTACCACAGGGGCACTTGTCCTTTTGGATGTATGGATTCTTGCATCCCACAACCTTCACATGACCCGCTTGTGGCTACAAAACAAGAAAACAGAGAAAAAAGTGATAAAAAGAGAATGACATATACATATAACTAATCACGTGATCAATTATTAATAAAACTTGTTTCTTTTTATGATTATATTCCTTGATTAAAATCGAACATATTACTATAGGCGATGCTGATGCATGCCACCGTGATTTGATAATAATCCTTTACAAAAGCACACGTGAGTGTACTAATGTAGGCCATAATAAATACTACTAACAAATATACGTACACATGTCAATATAATTAAAAAAATAATAAAAGATGGCATAAATGCATATATTAAAAACAGAAAGCACAAAATCATCCTACCAAACCTAATTGCAACTAAATATTTATTGAAATTTTCCAAATGGTCCAAGTCAATTTAGCATAATTATTAAAATCGAATTGAATTAATGACTATATCAATTGGATCGGTGATCCAACCATTGGATTAATCTAGTTCTTATAGTAAACAAGCAAGCAAGTGATTTGATCAAATCTATAACATATTTAAAAGGAAGCCCCAAAAGGGGCTTCCTCCTCCAGCCACGTGGTGGGTTAAGAAAAAAAAGAAAAAAAAGAAAAAAAAGAAGAAGTGAAGTAAAAAGAGAGAAAAAAAACAACTAGAAAGAGGCCCGTGTGCAACGCACGGGCCATAGTCTAGTTTGATTAATTTTGTAATTTTTCAATTTTTACATTAGGTATTGATTGGGGTGGTTAATTCGGTTTTAACTTAATTTAAATCATATTAAAAGAAATTGTATTAAATTAGAAACACTTAAATGTCATCAATAGGGAAGTATCAAAAAAAAAAAACATGTCATCAATACGGTTTAGACTTTGATTTTAAGGAGGACCGAGTCTTTATAAATTATAAGCTTTAAATCAAGCATTATATTTGTGTATATATTTTTAACTTGTTATATTTAAAGATATAGTTATTATATAAAAAATACATTTAAATAGCAAAAATAAATTTGCAATTCAACCATGATTGGATATCTTTTAGGATCGATTCTGATAACTATACTGTTTAAGCTAGAGTTCATCTCTAGGTTAAGATAAAGTTAATTAATTTAATTAAAGGAGAAAGGATTAAGATGAAGATATAGAATTATAGATAATAGTATTATAGACAGAAACAGCCATCTAGCAACGTAGGGCCTTTGTCTACCACAACCCCACACGAGAGTTGCACCAAACAAAGCAGAACCCAGAGAAAAGCAGCAGACCATATATAAAAAAGCCAAACTTTCTCAAAGAAAAGTCAAGTTCAACACCAAATAAATTAATAAATAAATAAATTGCTAAAGAAAAAGAATTCCACAAAAATTTGACAATATTAATTAAATAAAATTAATAAAAAAAAAGAAAGAAAATTTTTTATTCTGTTAGAAGAAGAGCCTGTTCTTCATACGTTTCATTCCCCAGTATCCAAAAGACTAGAACAGAAGAGAAATTTTACGCCTCCGTCGCTACCCTCAGACAAACTGAAAACAAAACCCTAATTTCTTTTCTTTTTTTATTTTTGGCCATTCAGAAAAAAAAAAGAAAAGAATATCAAATAAAACCGGCATTTTTATTTTTTTCATTGAGCAATCTATCTTCCTCTCTTTTTCTCTGTGGCTTCACTTTCGTTTTTTTCCCTTCCTTTCCTCTGAATCTTTCTCTCTCGGTCACTTCCCTATAATTATTCCTCTTAAATTTTTCCCGGAAAGAGAAACGCATTGTTTGGATTAGGGGACGGTTATTAAAAAAAAAAAAAACGGTTACGTCTTTGAGGCAATAGCCAGGAATCGTAGCGGGGTTAGGGTTAGTAGTCTCTCCCTTTTCTTTCTTCTGCCCTCTTGTCATTTGTCTAGAATTTCCCCCAAATTTTCTTGTTGCCCCTTTGGGTTCAAACCCTAGCAGTTGGGAACTTATAATTGATATTTAATCTAGGGTTTCTAAATTTACTCCAAATTTATTGTTATTTAGGGTATTTTCCCTAATTAAACTGGTTTATGGGCGTTAACGGTAATTTGGGAATAGTTCTTTTTCCTATGTTTTTGCCTTTGTTGCTGATTTGAAAAGAGGGTTGGATCTTTTTTTCTTTTGTTGGGAAATATGAGGGTCATTTGAGACAGGAATATCTGCAATCTGCAAATCCATCTTTTAATCAAAGATGGAAGAGTAGGGAGAGAGTTAATTAACATATAATCTTGTTATTGCCATTGCCTTTGTTTTCGTTGCTATGGCTTCACACTTGTGTTAAAAATATGTTTCTCTTCTAAAAACAATTCCATCTTTGCCATCTTGTTGAATGACCCATTGAATCCATAAAATTACTGGCACCCCTGTTTTGGTGGTTTGGAAGGGGAAGAAAGACTACGGATAGGGTTAGGAGTTAGGAATTTAGGAATTTTGTGTAGGAAGGAGATTAATTTGGTGGTTTAGGGTTTGAAGAAGGTTGAAGAAGTGGTTCATTTCTTTTTAGTTTTCTGATGATCATGTTCAGTATCCCTTATGGAAAGAAGTGAACCAGCATTAGCTCCAGAATGGTTGAGAAGTACTGGCACTGTTACTGGGGGTGGCAATTCAGCCCACCACTTTGCTTCCTCTTCTTCTCACTCAGGTACCATGCATACTTTTAATATTCAGTGCATTTCTCATTCTATTTATACCGTTTTACAATGTTACTCTTGGACAAGTATCTGTCAGTTAGATGTACCTTTGATATGACAACTTTTAGATGCCCATCGTGTTTCTCATGTGCATTTATACTATTTTTTATGGTTGCGTATAGGAATGTATGAATATCATTTGGGAATATATAATAACTGTATTCTTGTTGTTATATTAGATGTTTCTTCAGTGGCGCATCATGGGAGGAATAGAAACTCTAGGAATTTAATTGATTTTGATTCCCCTCATTCGGCATTTTTGGATCGGGCATCTTCGTTGAATTCACGGAGGAGTTCTAGTAATGGTTCTGCAAAGCATGCTTACAGTAGCTTTAGTAGGAATCACCGTGATAAAGATCGAGATAGGGATAAAGAGAGGTCGAGCTTTGGGGACCATTGGGATCGTGATTCTTCTGACCCTTTAGAAAGTATCTTAACCAGTAGGGTTGAGAAATTAGGAGGTATCTCAATCAGTCGGGTCGAGAGAGAGACCTTGCGGCGTTCTTATTCTATGGTCTCTAGGAAACAGGGTGAGCCTTTGTCTCGAAGGATTGCGGTGGACTCAAGAGACAGTGGTAATGGTAACCATAACAATGGCAATGGTCTGCTTTCTGGGGGTACTATTGGGAGTAGCATCCACAAGGCTGTGTTTGAGAAAGATTTTCCCTCTCTTGGAAATGAAGAGAAGCAAGGGGTGCCTGAGATAGCTAGAGTGTCATCTCCTGGTTTGAGCTCAGCTTCTCAGAGTTTGCCTGTTGGTAATTCAGCTTTGATTGGTGGAGAAGGATGGACCTCAGCTCTGGCTGAAGTCCCCAGTGTGGTTGGAAGTAGTAGCACAGGTTCCTTGCCTGCCCCCGTAACTGTTTCCACCTCAGGTTCTGGTGCTCCTAGTGTTACAGCTGGTCTTAATATGGCTGAAGCACTAGTTCAAGCTCCGTCACGGATCCGTACTGCCCCCCAGGTAACTGGCTCAGTCACTAAGTTAATATTACATGGATAACTTATATTTGTGATCTAACTAGACATTTCTATTTCATACAGCTATCTGTCAAGACTCAAAGACGTGAGGAACTGGCTATTAAGCAATCAAGGCAACTAATACCAGTGACACCTTTGATGCCTAAGGGTTCAGTAAGCCAGTTGCCTTTGCTTTCAGCAAAACATTGTCTCTTAACTTTGTTAAGTTTGTAGTTTTAATACTACTAGACAAGTTTGGTTCCCCACCCTCTTCCTGCTGCCTTCCTGTACATCTTCTATATGATCAGAGATTGTATGCTGCTGGATATTTGTTTATTTCTAATGCCTGTCCATCTACCTTTAGGTTTAATATGTTACATGAAAGCTTTATTTGGAACTTCAATACTGGATCACATTCTTTTTTGATGAAATCATCAATAAGGCAATATAACGAAACTTTTGATCAACCAAAAGAGATGCATGTTCTTTTTGTAGATCATACTTATTCCCATTTAGATTAGCTTAATGGCGATAATGCACTGTTTTTGGTTGGAGATGCATTATACTGACCATTTGTCATTTCTGATTTGCTATCCTTGATCTTATGTCCTGTTCCTGTCTGATTGTCATTTTTTAAAGATAACTTGGGAGTTTGAATATGAGTCTTCCCTTATGAGTCAGATGCAGCAATAGAGTTGAGGTTAAGTTTTGAGAAAATTTAAATTTGTGTTCTTTATTTGATGTCAACCTCGTTTAGGAAAATTTACATTGGCCAAAGTAGTTGTTTTGTTAGACTTTTAATTTTTTTGGTTGCTTATGTTAGCCAGTGGCTAATGTCATTTTAATTGAGTTCTCTTTAATCTTAGAAGTCAGGTGTATTCTAGTAATTTTAGTCTATAGATTTGCCGGATATTGCTGGTATAGTTGTTGCTTGGATTATTAGGCTTTTTGGACATAAGCTTTTGTTCATAGCTTTGGGGTTATTTGGATTTAATAGTTTGTCTTGGATTGCAAGTCCTTTTGGGATTTTGGTTGCTAGAACTCTATTTATATGCATGTAACTTATTTTAATTGATAGAGAGAGAATCTGTTTCTGTTGCTGCTGGCACGCCTTCTTCTGGAATTGTGTGAACCAACCACAGTTGTTGATGTGCAGTCATAGGAAATCTAGGTGTATCCCAGCAACTTTTTAAACCTGAAAATATAACTTAGTTATGATCTTTTAATTCTATTGAAACTTTCTTGAAACTAATATCAATAATCTCTCTTATTTGCACTTAAATGATGAGAGTTATTTTTGCTACTGTTAACTGCATCCAATCACCTCTTTAGAGCCAGAGTATCTTATCCAACTGAACATCATTGCAAACCCTCATTCTCTGCATAGTTTTGGGGCTTGTCCCCTTATTTAACTCTAAATTATGGCCTTCAAAGTCTGTCTTGCTCTTGTGTCCTACATCAAGATCTTTTCCTCTCATCTGTGATAATCCTTTTACTCTTTTGCTTTATTGGTTAATGTTATTTTTGTAGTTCAAACTTAGAAGCTTGGCAAGTATTTTGGAGTTTTTGTTAACTCCTTTTCTGTAACTCCCATAATGTGTAAGAACACCTAGGTTGGTCTATGTTTTTCCATAGCTATGAATATCTTTGGCCATTTGTAGGGTGCACAACTTGTAGGTGGGTTCACATACCATGGTCTTTCCCCAGGTTTAAGTGAACCAAAATTTGTTTTGGCTGGAATATTGGTGGGACTGTTGGCATATATGGCATTTCCTTTCCTGTCTCTCCCACCTCCTCTCCCTTGCCTTCTCTCCCACCCCCTCTCTCTTACTTGCTCCCTCCTTCCCTAGCCTCTGTATGATTGTATGTGTAGAGGTTTCAACTTACTATTTTATTGAGCACTAAACGGACATGTTTCTTGTTTTATCTGATACAGATAATGCTCTGCTTTGGTTAGCTACTTCTTGTGATAATCTTCTTTGACCTTTATGATTTTGCATAAACTTGAATGTGAGCCAGTGTTGAATGTATGTGATGTTGCCTTAAGTTGTTGCAAATTTTAATGTAGGGTAGATATGGAACTACATTAATTATGTTTCAAGAGTATGCTGAGATTGTTGATCATCTTCATGATTGGCAGACAGAAATGAAATTATGGAAAGGAACTCATTAAGTCTCATGCATTTGATTAATTGGTATTAAAAAAAAAAGATGGTCAATTGATGTTCTAGAAGGATTAGAATTTTAGAAAAGTTATGCAAGACCATCTATTCTACCCCACCACCTAAGCAAGCCTTGTTTTCCTTTTCCTCCTTTTTCAACCGCTCAAGTGGATTTTCAGTTTGAAGTTCATGAGGACTTTTCTTTATCATGTGACTTTCCTGATATGGACTTTTGATTGAATTATAGCTATTCTGTGTGCATTTGCAAGGGAATTTAAAATGTCAAGATTAACTGTAGGTAGCTAGTGTGCTGTCTGCTCATGAAGTGTTGCTCAAGTTGCTCTGTGTTTGTGTGCAGTACTTGTCTTCTCTACTGCATGGAAAGAAGAACCACTTTTTTATTACTTTGAAATTCCAGGTAATAATTACCTGATTTTTTGTCCCAGGTTCTCAATTCATCTGATAAATCAAAAGCTAAACCAGCAGTCAGAACAAGTGAGATGAATATAGCTGTCAAGAGTGGGCAGCAACAATCCCCGCATGGTGGACATGCCAAGTCTGATATGCCAAAGACATCTGGGAAGCTTTTGGTTCTTAAACCAGGATGGGAAAATGGGGTGTCATCCCCTACTCAGAAGGATGTTGCTAGTCCAACAACCAATTCCAACAGCAGAGCTGCGACTAACCAACATGCTGTTGCTCCTGTCACATCTTCTCCTGCAAGAAACTCAAACAACACCAAGCTTTCTGCTGGGGAACGCAAGCCAGCTGCCTTGAATCCAATAGCTGGGTTCACTGTTGAAAAGAGACCATCTTTGGCTCAAACCCAGAGCCGAAATGATTTTTTTAATCTCCTGAAGAAGAAGACCTCAACAAACACTTCTGCTGCTCTTCCAGATTCAGATCTGCATAATTCGTCTTGCACCACAGAGAAATCTGAAGTAACAAAGGAAGTAGTCTGTGCTTCTGCGACTGCTCATGCTAATGAGAATGGTACTGCATCAAATAGCAATGGTGACGCCTGTCAAGAGGCTCAAAGATTTTCTGATGATGGAGAAAAGAATATGAGCTCCACTGCAATGGTTTATCCAGATGAGGAAGAAGCTGCATTCCTTCGTTCTCTTGGCTGGGAAGAAAACTCTGGTGAGGATGAAGGCCTTACAGAAGAGGAGATTAATGCTTTTTATCAGGAGGTAAGAGATGTCTTTTCTTTTTGCCTTTTTAGCAGTACTTTCCGTTCTATTGATATAACAATTTATTCAATAAAGTTGCATTGAAGTCATTTATGAGTCAATTTGTTTGATTAGTGTTTCTAATGAACCTTGATTATACTGAAAATCATGTGGAGTAGATCATGGTTTATCCTTTATAACCTTTGGAGTAGATCATGTGGGTAAATTTGTTATGCTTTAATTCTGATTCCATGTGCTACAAGAGAGCTCTTATCGGACAATTTCTGTATGATATTTGCTTATTTTGTGTGTATTCATATCATTTTGCAGTACATGAAACTGAGGCCGTCTCTGAAACTGTGCCGCGGCGTGCAGCCAAAGCAGGCTGAATCTTTTGCAACTAATTTGGGTGGAGCGTCTTCAGAATTGAGCTCGTTGGACTCTGGATCTGAAGCTTGACTTTCTCTGTCCTTGCATAGTAAATTGAAAGAAGTTCCAATTTTTGATGGCAGATGCTTAGTTTTTTTTTTTTCTTTTTTTTTCCCTTACTTTTTTGATGTCCTTCTGTTTGAAAGAAAGGTGATGAGTTGGGTATTGGAAGGGGGTAGGTTTTGGTATGATGGTGCATTTGGCAAATAGTGCAATAAGTCCTGCCCTGCACTGCCCGCCTATAACAGAGAATTCTTTAGGTTTCTAAGGTTGAAGGTTGGTTGGGGAAAGATTGATGGGGGCTATTTTGTCTGGCAGTGGGAAGATGCTGGAAAGTTGCATCTTTTAGGGATATTTCGTCCTTTTTCTTCCTTTCCTTGCCTTTCCTTTCAAGAGGGTGGTTCAATTTTACAAGAAATAGCTTTTATTGGTGTTTTTGGTCAATCTTACGGAAAATAGGAAATCAAAAAGTTCCATTTTTAGTTTTAGTTCAATGTTATCTTTTCATTCCTTTTCGTAGAGCACTACATCCACACGTGAATTTATAAAAAGGTAATTCAGTCTTCAAGAGCAGTCAAACCTTATCATTTATTTTCCCCAATTTTATTGCAAAGCTAAGTAATCTGTGTTACAGCACTTACTATTAGCTTTTTCGCGGGTGAATAATTTTCAGGGTAATGCTAAGTTCCAAGATCGATTTAAATTTAATTGAACATTTAAGTTAATATGAGTTTAAATATTAATTTTTAAGTATAATGCTTTAAAATGATGTTGAAATAAATTTGTTTTTTTAGTTGCGTTTCACGAGAATTTTTAAGGTGAATGGTAGAAAATGTTAAGTGGATATATAATCAAATCATATTAATATGTTAATATTTTACGTTAATATTACGTGATAAAAAATAATAAATGATATTTTGATTAATAAATTATTAATTATAAATTTTATTTAAATTAAAATAAAAATATAAAAATTTAATTAAACATCTATTATCAATAATATAAGCAATAACTAGGGAAAAAAAGAGAGGATAAAACAGTCTAGCTAAATCCGTCAAATGTTAGTTGTTATCAAGTAAAGGAGAGGCACATGGAGAATATTCCTCTAAATTAAAGTCTTGTTTCAAAAAAAAGTCCAAAATGCTCTTCTTCTACAGGTTTGTTCTGATTCTCATCCAACATTTGTAAAATGAATGTATCCATAAGTTGTTGTGGCCTCCTTGGAGTCCTCTCCTCACCACATTAAATTAAAGGTTGGAATTATGTATCCTTGCGTTGTCCTCACTTGCGTAAGGTTTCTTTCCAGCGCTTGGCCTACCGGTTCCTGCTATGGCAATTGAAACATGGCCTGCATTGATCTTTACCAATTCTGCATAACAAGCATCAAACAGGTTGTAGATTCCAATGTCGCAAACTCGAATGGCATGTGTTGAGGATCCGCGGCATAAGCAAAGTAAGGGTAGACGTTAAGCATGAGTGGTGCTGATGGAGGGGTGCAACATCATTCATAGTAACCAAGGCTTCCTTGCTGATGGAGGGGTTGAAATCAGAAGGATTTTTTTTGGGACAAAGGTTGTGACCCTGGTGCTGACTAACGTTAGTGCAGGGTGGACGTTGTCCATGGCTCCGTAAACATAGGCTGAATCAGAACCGGGGATTGCGTCATTACCTACGGCGACCCAACCAAACGAAACATCATCCATGTAAAGGGTCGATATCAGATTGAACCCAACTGCATATTGGCTCGGTTTCTAACACCAAGAGAGATTTGGATATTTGACCCCCTCAATGCTTCAGGTACTTCAGGTATTGGCTCAGAGAGATTCATGATTCAATACCACACCTCTGATAAAGTCCTACCACGTCTTTAGGAAATGGAAGATTCCTTTCCATTCCTCCCACGGTTAACACCAATATTATAGGTTCCTGCATAATTTGCCACCAACCATATAAATTTGCAGTAACATATATATAGGAAATTTCTTGAGCCTCCGATGATGAACCAAATTTGCTATTTGCAGCTGTACGGTTTGTTTCACTATAAAGACTCAAATTTTTCTGGTTTGGGGAAACTAACATGCTGACGGATGTGTTTTTATGCGTTAAAGGGGTTGAAATGATGTAGCAGAGTCTATAGTTTTAAATGCCTTGAACAATTTCATACCACTAAAAGCAGGGCCGGCCCTAGCGTGAAGCCACCCAAACAAGGGCTTTGGGCCTCTAGTTTGGAGAGGCCTCAATTTTAATTTTTTTTTATAATTTTATAATAATTATAATATAATTAATTATATTAAAAAATATAAAAATAAAAAATAATTCATCAAATTATTTGTTCTTTTACTTTTTTAATTATCTGCCTAATAAATTTCAATTGTCTATTATTTCTTTATTTTTAAAATACTATTAATTCACAACTATATTTTTTTATTTTCAATAAAATAACAGTTACATGTATTTAATCATTTCTAACAGCTATTTTTTTTCTCACTTATTTCTCTTATTTCCAATCAACACATTTAATGATTTCCAACAACTATTTTTTTCTATATATAAAACTAATTATTGTTTTTAATATATAATATCTACTTTTGAAATTTTTCTTTCTCATTTGCTCTTTCTTCTTTTAACTTCAATTTTTCTCCAAAAAATACACAAAAAGTTTGTTCTTTTATTATCTTCATAAAACTGTGAGTCTCATTTGCAATTTGCAATAAGCATTCAACAATTAGATACTATTGTTCTAATCTTTATAGATTTTTTATTTTAATTTAGATTTATATTATATTGTTATATTATTTTATTTTATGTGATAGTTAATTTATTTGAATTAAAAATTTTGATTGTTGATTTAATATTAACTATTTAAAAAATATAAGATAATTATAATAGTTAAATATTTTTAAAATAATTTTAACAATTTCAGTAAGTGTTTTTTCAAGAGAAAAAAGTTTTTCAAAACTAAAATTAATAAAATTTTATTTAAGATCAACAATGTTTCAAGAAAGATTAAATGGATTGATTATATTATCAATTGAAAAAGAAATATTAGAAGAACTTGATTATAAAAGTTTAATTTAAAAATTTTACGTTTCAAAAAGCTAGAAGGATAAAATTTTAATAATTTTTTCTAATTTCAATAAAAAAAAAGCCTCATTTGAATATTTTGTTTTAGACCTTTGAATTTATTGGGCCGCCCCTGATTAGAAGATCCCACTTCTTGTTTTCTACTTAGAAACAAAAATTCAGAGGAACCTAAAGATCCCAGTTCCAGTTTAGCTTATTGTGTTGTTGATTAAAAAGAGATGAAATCCAAATGGGATATTCAATTTGTACTGTAAAAGAGACCTTCAAATATCTTCGTTCAACCTATCTGACTTGGCCATCACCTCCAAAAGTATTGCATCTACCTCCAAACTAATGCTTTTTCAATCATCAGATAACTCATTAGCCTCAGGCCTTATAGCAAGTTCTTGGCAATATATAACTTTTCTTGTTTGTGAAGTTGAAGTGTTATAATACTGCAAAGCAAGTAGATTCTCTATAGGACTGGAAAGCATCTTTCCTTTCAAGGACAAGCAAACAAAAAACCTAAAAATGCAAAAGGAAAATGACGCATAGATCTCCAGTTCTGTTTCTGTTCATTGAACTGCAAAAGTAGGAGCATTACCAGCACAAGGAAGCCATTTGGTTTGCCATTAGCACGATTGGTTGTCACAAATATCAACTGATTCCACAAGAACCCCATTTTTACGGTGAACTTAACTTTCTGGTGTCTGCCAATACCTTGAACCACTTTGCATATGTACATAAAGCATAAGGAAATTTGCACCCCAGCGTTATAAACCAGCAATATAACTAATAATTTGGAAAAATAAAGAACTAGTTTCAAGATGTACATTAATGTCATTGTCTTTTAAAGTTTTAAGAATTATCGATGTGTAAATTTTAAAGATATAATGAAACTTACGGTTGATTGTTATTTAAAAAAAAAAAAAGATTATAGTTTTCTCTATTATGTGCATTCGTTTGTACCAAAAAAAAATCTAATTATAAACCCAATAGATATAGGTTTATCTCAATAATCACAATTGTCTATTTTTCAACAAATATAATTATTTGAACTAACTTAATTATTTGATCGGGAAACCCACCAAGAAGGCTGTCACTTGGAAAAGACCACCTAAAAGTTGACTCAAATTTAACACGGATGGAGCCGCCAGAGGTTGTCTGGCAAACCTGGGGATCAGAGGGGTGCTTCGTAACGATTAGGGGAGGTTAAATTGATGTTTTCCAAGAAAGCTGGGTGGGGGATACCAGCCTTGCGGAAGTTTTGGTGACAAGGGAGGCCGCGACCATCTTTGCAGCTTCCTTACGGGCAAATTCAGCGAACCTTATCATTAAAAGTGACTCTAGAAACGCCATCACCTGAATCAACAAACTGGAGGGCTGCCCCTTGGAGACTTTGACATTTGATATTTCAAATCATTACACTCAAAGACAGAGTGGCAGACTGACAGATTCAATATACTCTAAGGTCTGGTAATGAGATGGCAGACAACTTTGCCAAACAAGGATTTACTAGATTAAGTGACCTGCAGCGAGTCTTCCCTCAGTATCTGCTTTCCTCCCTTCTGTTCGTATTAGAAGTTTATGTCAATTCTGGAACTTGGGCGGATATAGTGGATTTCATCCTATCCCATTCTCCTCAAGCACGAGGAGAAGTAAGAAGTAGAAACAGGCTTGCAGGTTTTGTTTGTCTTTCTTACTTTTCTTGATGTGAAATGATCGTGTGAATAGCTTAGTGCATGATTACAGTGTCGCTTGTCACAATTGTATAGATTTTGAGGCTGCAGGTTGTTGTGAATCCTGGTTTCTTCTTAAGTTCTGCTGTTGGCTACTTTTCTGTAAGCCATGCTAAGGCAGTAACTCGACTGCTCCCTGCAGGTGGCTTCTGCCTTTCTTTTGTAATTTTAAAGGATTTTTCCTTCTTGAATAAATCCATCTTAATCTTTAAAAAAAAAAAACTTAATTATTTGATCAAACATAACTTTTGAATAATTATAATTGTTCAAAAGACCTTTTTCCTTTTTAATTATTGAAATTCTTAAAACATCCTTAAGACATCCATATTAATTTTTAGATAAATCAGCATTTAATAAGAGCTTAACCTGATGATTAATAAACTTAAATGCAAAAGTCAGATTCATGCTGTAACGTTATCTCTATAAGCTTTACTTTTAATGCAGATTCTACATATAGTTTCACGTCAAACAAATTACTACTACTAAACAACGCCTAGAGCAAATTAAGTCTAAGAAAATGAATAAAATTGATAAACAGGCTGCATATATATTTCGCTTTTTAGTTAGACATTTCAAGAAAGTAGGCACTTGAATGTTTGGCCTCCCCTCTTAATTTGGAATCTCATTTAATCCTGACGCATGCTCCACGCATAAAGGTAAAGATCTTGTATAGCAGACTGGCATTCTACAACGTAAGTATAATGATTTTCCTTTTAAAAATGGAGAATACTAGTTTCCATTTTGTGGCAAAACGTTTGTTTGGGTTTATATTTTAGTGGAGAATTCATTTTGGATGGGAGAAAATTAAGAAATTTTGTTCCATTTCAATGGTGAAAACAATCCATAAAAAAAATTCACAAAAGAACTTCCACTGTACCATTACCAAAGATAGTTACATCTTATTTGGACTAATCTTCCACTTGATCCCTTAAGGGAAAACCACGTGAACGGTCTCTAGCAAAGACTAAAGAGCCAATAGCAATGGAATCACCAAAATGGATAGACAGGTTCCGTGCTGGGGAAGAAGAATCCGAAGTTCTGCTCGACTGCATTTTCCTTCAAGTTTTCATTGAACATCTCAAAGAAAAACGCCTCCATGAGATGTCCTGGCCTTCTTGGAGTCCCATTCTGCATCACATGATTCATAAGGTTCCTGTTATAAGTTTGAGCATTTGCCACACTCGAGAGAGGTGGATTTCCCGCAGTCGGCCACCCAGTCTCGGCTACTGCAAGTTTTACATTAGCGAAGTTGATCTTTTCTAAGGCGGCATTGAAAGCATCGCACACGGCATCAAAGAGATTGAAATATTGCAACCTTCCATCGCTCACCACCGCTGAAGTGGAAGTGAACAAGGCATATTCAGCGGAAATATGAGTAGGGTCCGAGGAGTATGCAAAGTATGGGTACACATTGACCATAAGGGGTGCATCCTCTTGAGCCAGAATGCCAGCAATACTGGTTATGGTCTCTGTTATATCGCTTGCAAAAACACCAGCAGAAGGAGGGAACGAGGCTCCCAGTGCAGTTCCAGCGAGTACAGTGGTGACCTTAACCCCGGTTAGCCCGACTGAGGAGAGTGCATTTCTGATGTTGTTCATGGCTGCAGGAACATTTGCACCCAATGGCCCTGGAATGACTTCGTTGCCGATGTTGATCCATTTGAACGAAACATCATTCTTGTAAGGGACGATGTTCGTGTTAACCCAGGCATTGGCTGCATCTTGACTTGCTGCAAAGCTCGCTATGTCTTCATTCCTTGGACCAATAGCGACGGATAGCCCTGACCCCCGTAACGCTTGAAGCACTTCTGGATAAGGCTCATAGATCCTGATATTGTCAATTTGACTTCTTTTGTAAAGGTTGATGACATCCGTCGGAGATGGAAGATTATTTCCGTTTAAACCATAGCAAACACCAATATTGCGGGCATCTGCAACATTATGGTGTATCAGTTAACATCGAGGTCAAAGACATTAACATTATGCAAGTAAACATGAAATGGAATGAAGATATAGTGCCAATTTTGGATGTATAATCACCAAGAGAAAAGATTTTACCAGCGAGAGAAAGCAACTGAGTTAACAGCACCAGTGCTGAGACAAACAACTGAGCAAATTTTGAAGCCATCCCTTTCCTACTTGCTTTTACAAATTCAACTGGACGCTTGAAACAAAGTTTTAGGCTATTGACAAAGGGATGTCCATTTAATTGGTGCTCTTTTCATGTGCACATAGCCAGATTTATATAGCCCTTAGGATTCCCCGTTTTTGGACAATAAAAATGTCATGGCATTTATTTGGAACATGATTAAATGCTTTTTAATACCTTCATTCATGTACTTCCCTGTTTTTTTCTTGTCCATGAGCATAACCTTCCTTATGCAGTAAAACAGTAACTTCATATACCCTTCTATTGACCAAGTAATATGAGAAGATGAACTGGGTTTTCATGGTACAAATTGACACAACGAATAGAGATGAGCTGGCTTCCCACTCGGTAGGAAAATGGTTTAATTGCACATTTAAAAATAAACGGGATTCGAACCCTGAAATTAATGTTTATGTATTAATGAGCCTGATTGTTTACTATTCCTGAGGAAATATACCCATGCATCAAGCTCAGATATTGGCTTCAATTTAAGTATCTTGGATGGATAGGTTGTTTTCTGACTTGATTAGTGCCTAGATTAGGAGAGGATGGGTTCATGTCAAATGAGTAGATAACTATGCAGGCGCATTGCATTATCCTTCCTTTTATTATTTAGCAGTAATTTGAGTTTCCTAACAAGTAAAAGTTTGGTTGTCATTGCTATGCACCATAAAAGAAATTTAAAAAAAAAAAAAAAAAAGAAAGATTGGTTGACATCCTCTACTAAAGAGGTAAATCTGCAGTTGATATCTTCTGCTCCAATTTGACCTTATTCAACTGTAGCAAAGCGAAAAGCTTTCCATAGCTCAAATATTATCCCCACTGCTCCATATGCGCAGTTGTACCACGAATTAAGCTAGCTATTTATTTACATAGCTTAAACCTGTCAAATCACACTGGAACTTTCATTGAAGCAGTAGTACCTCCTTTAATTACAAAAATTTAGAACTCATTTGATTGATTTTTTTGCCTTTTTAAAAAATAAATAAATGAATAAAACAGAGGAAAACTCAAAGTTGAAAATGAGTAAAAAGGGAAAGACAAATAACAAAAAGTTAAAAAGCAAAACCATCAACCAAACAAATGTGCCTTTACAGGCAGGCTAGTGGGTTGAGTTGAGAGCTGTAGCTTGGAGTGGAATAACTAGGCTGATGGATTGAGATGTGGGAGAGGATAACTGAAGAGCAAAGACTATTGTCCGAACCAACAAAAATGCCTGAAATTGGCAAATTGAGAAAAGAGGAAGGTCAACGTGACCAAGACAAAATAAATTTGATTTGCCCCTGAATAGAACTGGAACAAAAAAAAAAAAAAAAGACAGAATAAATGTTGTCAAGCGCAGGTGGTTGAAACTAGAGTTAACCACCATCACAAATTTCAAAAGAGCAGGATGAATCATACTTTCATTCCCGAGACAGTTAGTACATCATAAGATTTACAAAGGTTAACAACTTTCTGTCCCACTGATTTAAGCACAGATAATACATACACATATAACTGCCTCACTTGTGGTTCCAAGCTCCAAAGTCCAAACACCAGATGCAAGGCATCTGTCTTCATTTATTCTGAGTGAGAAGTCCAATATATCAGCCCGCTGGAAGATTCAAATTAACACAAAAATGAAATTAGAGAACATCTTAAGAATAAAATTGGCAGTATACATACCAACAAGAGAGAAAGATATTCACCTTCAAATTGGAATAATTCTACAAAATTGAACTAACAAAGTCATGTAAATACATGACATTGATGATGGTTGCAATTCTGAATTTTGGAAAAACATTTACCTGATTAAGACGAACACACACTGTAAGACACCTGCAGTTCCAGTCCACACCGAAGGACCAGATTTCACAAGCGAATCTTGTATCAACAGGCCCACTGAAGCAGCCAGTGAGACAAAGGATACAACATAAGCAAAGAAAAGCCAGAGCTTCAACCTATTGCAATGAAGGATTAGCATCCATTATCCAGAAGAAGAAATCAAAGGAGTAATTTAATTCTCATTAAACAGTTTGAGTTCAAATACACAACAGAACAGATACAAGGATAACCAGCTCATTACATTCCTAATAATTAAAGTTTGCCATATAGATGATCTTAAATATCAGCAATTGACCGCAATTATCTGAAACCAAGCAAGGACAAGATACAAGGCGCGTGGCAAGAAAACAAGACAAAATGGAAATTAAAAGCTTAAGCACCATTAGTAATTTCCTATGGCTTTCATATAAAGCCAAATCCTTGTTTCGAACTCCAAATTTCGATCAGCGACTATGAAATGGTCATGCAACTGGAGCACATGTACAGATCAGTTTAATTAAATATTACTAAACACAGCGACGAACTGGATGAACCATGCTTAACAAATATTGATAGCCCATAAACCACTCCACTCCCAGATGGTAGCATCAATACATGATGCAAATTTCTTTACATTTACAATGAAAATTTTGAAGTAATTAAGCAAGACAATTATTAAGCTATCTTTTGACTAAGCATTGACTTAGCTCAAAACTAGAGGAACCTGCATGAAAGTAGAAGAAGCCAAATGGCTTAAGGGCATTTCTTGTGTCTCATAAGCAAATTCAGTAGTGACTCATACTGAATAACCTAGCTCAGGCAATTGAGTAGCATGAGTTATTGAGGAATGAGTTTGGGAAAATAAAACTAAAAATACATAAAAGAAAGTGTTTTTTCAATTCCAACTTAAAGAACCCAAGGTTCTCCTAGAATATCAAGAACCCAAAGACTGCAGTGAAAACACAAAGCCAAAAATGAATAATTTCAGCCATAATGACACAAGATTAGCACCCCTTTTTCCTTTCTTTTTTTTGCTTTATCCAGTGCCTAAATTATACAATTAGAAATAAGCCTCTGTCATTCCTTTTCTCACCATAATCCAATGTCTATACTCGAGCTACAATAAATGGCCATGGCAACATATGTGTTCGAATTGAGTTTGCTCTGGTGCAGGAAAAAACTAAAATGAATGACCAAAACAACTATAGGAAGTATATCAAGAAAAGTTTCAAAAAATCAACAAGACTGTTCATATTTTATATTATTTCTCCATAAGCAATTGGAACATAAACTGCAGAAAACACTATCATTCAAATTATTTTAATTATATTTGCTTTCTTATATTTTAACCCTTCTAAATAAAAGGAGAACTTGTAATTCAGCTCTTAAGTCTGTAATATTGGTTTTAATACTAGAATATCAGTTGGTAAACAGCATGTAAGTGTACAAGGTATATGATTTGTAAATGAATCATCATCACAACTACCATCCACAGATGCACTAAAGCCTCAAGGTTAACTTCAGTGACAACACACACAAAAGGTGGATAAAAAATTGTAAACCAGCACTCTGCGCATCAAGTATAAATCCTCAAAACTTGGATGAGATTTCTTTGATTTTCAAAAGTCAGCTCCTCCAAATTTATGCCATATTGCCAGCTAAAATGCTTCCAGGATCACGACATTATCATGTCATGCTTCAAACACAGTTGCATGAAGAGAGAGAGAGAGAGAGAGAGAGAGTTCAACATTAGGAGACTTTCTAAAATGATTTTAAGGGACAATTCCATATTAATAAACTCTACATGAATATGAAGACCCTTCAGTTAGATTACCACTTGAAATTATGCATCCAAACTGTTCAAACTTGCACCCAAAAAATGGGCGCTGGACATGAAAGAAATCTAATCTAGAACTGAATTTAAGGACATGCGTCTGTGCTAATATGCACCATCATACTCAATTAAAGTAACGAACAACGCATTACCACTGAGGAACAGCAAAACCCTAAGTAAGTTACATAACTTTTCAATCATACGCAAAATGATAAGAATTTTAGCACAATTCAGTAATAGAAAGCATAATCAAACAACACCGATAAGCAAATCAAACGTTATTCGATCCGGAAAAAAAATCAACTAAAAAAGAGCAAGCAATTGGGGGAGAGAAGCAAAGAATTTGCTAACCTCCACTCGCCTTCTTCATAGGGAGAGTAATCGATATCCTCTTTTCTAACACAATTGAACATCAAAGCCGCAATAGATGCAAATATTCCTAAAACAAAAAAAAAAAAAGAAATAATCAGCCATATAAACATCGATAAAAAAAACTTACAATTAAACAAAGAAGCAGATAATGGAAAATAGAGGAATTGTGTTGTACCAGGTAAATAGTGGACGAAAGAGACAGAAACGGAACTACAAACGACGGCGTCGATCCAAAACCACCAGCCGGCACCGAACACGGCTCCAGAGACGCCGGGCCCGAAGATCGCCCACAGCTCCCCTAAATCCATTAGATTATTTTTCAATTAATTAACTAATTATTGAAGATGAATTAACGATTCGATTCTTTTCTTTATCTTAAGCCCTCTCTTCTTTATTTTTTTTTTTTGAAGTATATTTTAAGACTTCCTTTAGTACAGCCTATTTGTGAATTGTTATTTTCCGCCCTTTCTTTCTCTCTCCCTTACTACCTTCCTCCCGAATCCTCCCTACGTTCGCTGGCCTCTTCCCTACTGTCTTTTTTCCTTTATTTTGTTTGGTCTTTTTCATTTTTTAACTACTAGTTTTTAGTTTTTACATTTTACTGATATCATTTACGTTTCAGTAAAGTTTTTTTTTACTGTATCCTCGCATTGTTGTTTTTTCTCTCATTTACTAGAATCTTTGTTGTTTTCCGCATAATTTTTATTTTCTTTTAATAATAATGAATGAATACCTTGCATGATGTCAGTAAGATATTTTTTCTTTCATTATTTTCACTTTGAATAAAGATTTAAAAAAACATAATTTTTAAAATTTTAAAAAAAATAAATATTTTTTTATTTTTTTATTAAAATTAATAAAATTATTCTATTTTTAGTTTAAATTAAATAAATTTGTATAACTAATAATAAATGAATTATTATTAATTAAAATATTATTTATTATTTTATATTATATTTTGTTGACTTATCATATTGACATGTTTTAACAAATTTTAATGTAATTATTTTTCACTATTTATATTAATGTTACATTAGTACCACGTGAATATAAATAATAAGCTATATTTTGATTAATCACAATTGATAATAATTCAAAATAAAATTATAAAAAATTAATTAAATATAATCAAAAATAAATATTTATTTCAATCCACAAAATGTAACATGGGATTCATGTATACCCAACGATTAAAATAATCCATGGTGTGGTAATTATTTTCAACAAATCAAACATGAATAAAGCTAATGATATGAGATATTTTATAAAATAAGCTTTATAAAATTTTTTGTTTTTTCAGAAAAAATGTAAGAATAGTAAGAATGGAGCGAGTATTAAATAATGCATCGAGCTTTTAATGCAAAAACATTGTTAAGTTTACAAGTAATATGAATCCATAAGAGAGAAAAATAAAAGGAAAAAATGTGATTTTTTTCCTATGATTAAATGCTCAACCATAAGATCTATCACTAATTTTGAAACCATATTTTGATCAATTTTTTTAGAATAATCCTTTCATTTGATGCGTGGTTTTATATATTTTTTTCAAATCTGATATTTTCGTGGATAGCTTTCAATCTTAGTAATAATAATAACACTTCCTTAGTCTATTCTAAACTGTAAGAATGATTTTAAATTAATGATCCCTATTTATGTATAAAATAAATTAAATATTTATAAATTGTAAATTTGGACTATATAAAAATGGTATCCTTTTTAAAGATATTAATTGTTAAGCCAAAAAATTATTTAAAATATTTATATCTAATACAATTAATAAATGAAAAAATAAAAAGAAAAGTTATGAACAACACTAAATAATAGGTTAAAACTTTCAAAGTTATAAAATTTAACACTAAATAAATTATAATGTGAATCGAAATTTGAATTTATGATTTTTTTGGTAATATTTAATATTTATGAATTTGGTACACTATTTGATTTAAATTTATATTTATAATATTAAAATATTATTATTTTAATTAAGCATAATATTGAAAAAAATATTGGAATTATTCAAGAAAATTCACAAATAAGTACTTATTGTTTCATTGTATTCAATCAAATTATTGTACTTTTATTTTAAATCAAATACTCTTTTATGACTAATTGTTAATTAATTATCATTATTCAAAATACCACTTGTTATTTTATATTCACGTACTATTTATGTGGAGGGTAGAAAATATCATGTGATATTGTTATTATGTTATGTTATTATCCATTATATAATGTCAGTATATTACGCGATATAGAATGATAAATAACATTTTGATTAAGTTAACTATTAGTTATAAAAGTTTATTTAGTTTAAAATGAAAATACAGATAATTTAATTGAATACAATAAAAGAATAATGCCTTATTTAAAAAATTTTAAATAATTTGGAGGTTTTTTTATATTTTGCATTTTAATTCTTATTTTTTAAAAGATTATTAATCTATAAAAGCGACTATTCAATTGGTTCAATCTTAAAATTTCGAAAATTGAATTAACTAAATTAATGGAACTCTTGTTTGATGCATGATGCTCTTACCTAAAGAGTAGCTTTCGAATCCCTCTTTCTCAAATTATAAAAAAATTAAACTCTTATAAAAAATTAACTGAATTGATTGAACATATCTTAAAACCAAAAAAAAAAATCAACTTAAATTTGATAGGTTTTACTATATTTAAGCATTTATATTATATAAAATATTAATTATATTAATTAATTTTATAGTATACTAGGATAGTGCCCGTAGCTATGCTACGAAAAAGATCACAGAAAATATTAATTATGTTAGAGTTGATTTCAATTTGGTACCTTTAAAAGAGTTTGTAAAGAAAGCAATATTGTATTAGTCAACTGCATGAATGTTCGTTTTTTACTGATAGAGAAAAAAATAAATTAATATTAATTGAAAATAATTATTTGCTATAGTTTCAATTATCGAAAACTTGCATCTACATATATGATTATAAAACAGTTGAATATTAAAAAATGAGAGAGTATATAACATGTACTATTGACAGATTAAGATAAACAGTTGTACAATATAAGACAATCGTATAATATAAATATTTTATCAATATAAAATAGTTATTAATTTATAATAATATATATTTTATATATAAAATGAATGGCTAAAGATTGTCAAATTTAGTTGATTTATTTGTTCAATTATGACTATGTGCTATGTATATTAAGAAATGAATAAACTTTATTGACTTTTTCATTTTATTCAATGAATTAAATGAATATTTATTGAAATTTAAACATTCATGTATAAAAGAGATATCTAAATACTATGGATTCAGGTTCATGCAAAATAAAAAAATATAGATAAAAAATAATATTAAATTATAATTGATAAATATTAAATGAATCTATATTATAAATATTAAAAATTAAAAATTATTGTTTTCAAGTATTTTTTGTACTGAAATAAATAAAAATTAAAAAAAAAAAAAACCCTTCAAATGTAAAAAACAACGCAACTTTGACATAAAGTGTAAAAAAATTTTAATTCAATTGAGAATGATAACCAATTGACCTAATTAGTTATCCTATTTAAAACTGAATTTATTCAAAAAATACGATAATCCTATCAAAGATTATTAAATATAAAATAAACTATTAAGAAATGATAAAGTATATAACCTATATTATTAACATATTAAAATAAACAGTTGTAAAATATAAGACAACAGTATAATGTAAAGATCCTATTAATATAAAATAGTTAGTAATTTTTAGTATTATATGTTTTTTATATTTAAAATGAATGGCTAAAAGTTATTAAATTCAATTGATTTATTTATTCAGTTATGATTGTGTGCCATGTATATTAAGAAATTAGTCAATTTTTTTGACTTTTTTATTTTATTCAATTAATTGAATGGATGTTTATTAGAATTTAAAAATTCATGTACAAAAAAGATGTCTATATACTATA